>NW_024609303.1:0-47500 GCF_018296145.1 Oncorhynchus tshawytscha
TCTGGTATAAAGTAGTGCACTCTATAGGGAATCGGGCTCTGGTCAACAGCAGTGCACTAAATAGGGAATAGGGCCCTGGTCTAACCTTTGATCTGACCTCTGTGTTCTCTGATCTAACCGCTCATCTGACCGCTCATCTGACCGCTGTGTCCTCTGATCTGACCTCTGATCTGACCACTGTGTCCTCTGATCTGACCTCTGTGTCCTCTGATCTGACTGCTCATCTGACCTCTCATCTGTCCTCTCATCTGACCGCTGTGTCCTCTGATCTGACCTCTGATCTGACCACTGTGTCCTCTGTCTGACTCTCATCTGACCCTCATCTGTCCCTCATCTGACCTCTGTGTCCTCTGATCTGACCTCTGTGTCCTCTGATCTGACCTCTGTGTCCTCTGATGGTAGCTGCAGCCTATGTGTCCCTGATCTGAGGGTCCAGTCTGTGTCAGGAGAGGGTCAGACAGTCTCTGTGTCCTCTGATCTGACCTCTGTGTCCTCTGCATGGTAGCTGCAGCTGTCTGAAGGAACAGGAGAGGGTCAGACAGTCTGAAGGAACAGGAGAGGGTCAGACAGTCTGAAGGAACAGGAGAGGTTCAGACAGTCTGAAGGAACAGGAGAGGGTCAGACAGTCTGAAGGAACAGGAGAGGGTCAGACAGTCTGAAGGAACAGGAGAGGGTCAGACAGTCTGAAGGAACAGGAGAGGGTCAGACAGTCTGAAGGAACAGGAGAGGGTCAGACAGTCTGAAGGAACAGGAGAAGGCCAACCTCCTCACTCCAAACTCCTCGCTCCAACCTCCTCGCTCCAACCTCCTCGCTCTGCGTTCAGCTCTGCTCCATAATCTCTGTCCCGTCTCTCCACACCTGCCTTTTCAACAAGAATCACAAATTACACCATCCAATCAAACGGCACCGCCTCGACCCAGTTCAAGACAAACATGCGGTCATTTCAGACAGCTGTGTGGATCAGAAATCAGCCAATCAGACCGCAGAGGAGTGTCGATCTCCGGTGAAGGTAATTGCATTGGGGCAGCGGTTCCCTCAGAGCGGCGTCCTGTATGTAACAGAATAGTGCTGGGAGACGGAGAGAGAGGAGAGGAAAACATGGGTAAAAAGCAGACAAACCATTTGGCCTCAGAACCAGAAGCTACTTCCTCTTCCTGTAATTACCTTCCTTCTATTAGCAGTCCTCCTGACAGAACATCACCACCAGCCCCCTGAGCCACGCTGCCTCCTGACAGAACATCACCACCAGCCCCCTGAGCCACGCTGCCTGCAGACAGAACATCACCACCAGCCCCCTGAGCCACGCTGCCTCCTGACAGAACATCACCACCAGCCCCCTGAGCCACGCTGCCTCCTGACAGAACATCACCACCAGCCCCCTGAGCCACGCTGCCTCCAGACAGAACATCACCACCAGCCCCTGAGCCACGCTGCCTCCTGACAGAACATCACCACCAGCCCCCTGAGCCACGCTGCCTCCTGACAGAACATCACCACCAGCCCCCTGAGCCACGCTGCCTCCTAAAGACAGAGAGACAGAGCTGACCATCAGCCAGACAGAACAGACAGAGCTGACCATCAGCCAGACAGAAGACAGAGCTGACCATCAGCCAGACAGAGAGACAGAGCTGACCATCAGCCAGACAGAGAGACAGAGCTGACCATCAGCCAGACAGAGAGACAGCTAAACATCTAGCCTCTCCTGAGCCAGGCTGACCATCAGCCAGACAGAGAGACAGCTAACCATCTACCCTCCTATAGGCTGACCATCAGCCAGACAGAGGACAGCTAACCATCTACCCAGACTCCTATAGGCTGACCATCAGCCAGACAGAGGACAGCTAACCATCCACCAGAGCTCCTATAGGCTGGGCCTTTACAGGAACCTGTCTGAAAGTGGATACGTCCCCCTCTCCTATAGGCTGGGCCTTTACAGGAACCTCAGCCTGAAAGTGGACAGCTAAACATCCCTCTCCTATAGGCTGAGCTGGCCTTTACAGGAACCTGTCTGAAAGTGGATACGTCCCCCTCTCCTATAGGCTGGGCCTTTACAGGAACCTGTCTGAAAGTGGATACGTCCCCCTCTCCTATAGGCTGGGCCTTTACAGGAACCTGTCTGAAAGTGGATACGTCCCCCTCTCCTATAGGCTGGGCCTTTACAGGAACCTGTCTGAAAGTGGATACGTCCCCCTCTCCTATAGGCTGGGCCTTTACAGGAACCTGTCTGAAAGTGGATACGTCCCCCTCTCCTATAGGCTGGGCCTTTACAGGAACCTGTCTGAAAGTGGATACGTCCCCCTCTCCTATAGGCTGGGCCTTTACAGGAACCTGTCTGAAAGTGGATACGTCCCCCTCTCCTATAGGCTGGGCCTTTACAGGAACCTGTCTGAAAGTGGATACGTCCCCCTCTCCTATAGGCTGAGCCTTTACAGGAACCTGTCTGAAAGTGGATACGTCCCCTCTCCTATAGGCTGGGCCTTTACAGGAACCTGTCTGAAAGTGGATACGTCCCCCTCTCCTATAGGCTGGGCCTTTACAGGAACCTGTCTGAAAGTGGATACGTCCCCTCTCCTATAGGCTGGGCCTTTACAGGAACCTGTCTGAAAGTGGATACGTCCCCCTCTCCTATAGGCTGGGCCTTTACAGGAACCTGTCTGAAAGTGGATACGTCCCCCTCTCCTATAGGCTGGGCCTTTACAGGAACCTGTCTGAAAGTGGATACGTCCCCTCTCCTATAGGCTGGGCCTTTACAGGAACCTGTCTGAAAGTGGATACGTCCCCCTCTCCTATAGGCTGAGCCTTTACAGGAACCTGTCTGAAAGTGGATACGTCCCCCTCTCCTATAGGCTGGGCCTTTACAGGAACCTGTCTGAAAGTGGATACGTCCCCCTCTCCTATAGGCTGAGCCTTTACAGGAACCTGTCTGAAAGTGGATACGACCCCCTCTCCTATAGGCTGGGCCTTTACAGGAACCTGTCTGAAAGTGGATACGTCCCCCTCTCCTATAGGCTGAGCCTTTACAGGAACCTGTCTGAAAGTGGATACGTCCCCCTCTCCTATAGGCTGGGCCTTTACAGGAACCTGTCTGAAAGTGGATACGTCCCCCTCTCCTATAGGCTGGGCCTTTACAGGAACCTGTCTGAAAGTGGATACGTCCCCCTCTCCTATAGGCTGGGCCTTTACAGGAACCTGTCTGAAAGTGGATACGTCCCCCTCTCCTATAGGCTGGGCCTTTACAGGAACCTGTCTGAAAGTGGATACGTCCCCCTCTCCTATAGGCTGGGCCTTTACAGGAACCTGTCTGAAAGTGGATACGTCCCCCTCTCCTATAGGCTGGGCCTTTACAGGAACCTGTCTGAAAGTGGATACGTCCCCCTCTCCTATAGGCTGGGCCTTTACAGGAACCTGTCTGAAAGTGGATACGTCCCCTCTCCTATAGGCTGGGCCTTTACAGGAACCTGTCTGAAAGTGGATACGTCCCCCTCTCCTATAGGCTGGGCCTTTACAGGAACCTGTCTGAAAGTGGATACGTCCCCTCTCCTATAGGCTGGGCCTTTACAGGAACCTGTCTGAAAGTGGATACGTCCCCCTCTCCTATAGGCTGAGCCTTTACAGGAACCTGTCTGAAAGTGGATACGTCTCCCCAGGGAAAAGAAAGAGTTAACAGAAAAGACTGAAAATGACAAAAACATATAAATAAACCACAAAGTATTTTCTCCAAAGGGGTTTAGTCATTATAATTATGTTAACAGACCACTACGTCATTATAATTATGTTAACAGACCACTACGTCATTATAATTATGTTAACAGACCACTACGTCATTATAATTATGTTAACAGACCACTCGTCATTATAATTATGTTAACAGACCACTACGTCATTATAATTATGTTAACAGACCACTACGTCATTATAATTATGTTAACAGACCACTACGTCATTATAATTATGTTAACAGACCACTACGTCATTATAATTATGTTAACAGACCACTACCTCATTATAATTATGGTAACAGACCACTACGTCATTATAATTATGTTAACAGACCACTACGTCATTATAATTATGTTAACAGACCACTACGTCATTATAATTATGTTAACAGACCACTACGTCATTATAATTATGGTTAACAGACCACTACGTCATTATAATTATGTTAACAGACCACTACGTCATTATAATTATGTTAACAGACCACTACGTCATTATAATTATGTTAACAGGGGTTTACGTCATTATAATTATGGTAACAGACCACTACGTCATTATAATTATGTTAACAGACCACTACGTCATTATAATTATGTTAACAGACCACTACGTCATTATAATTATGTTAACAGACCACTACGTCATTATAATTATGTTAACAGACCACTACGTCATTATAATTATGTTAACAGACCACTACGTCATTATAATTATGTTAACAGACCACTACGTCATTATAATTATGTTAACAGACCACTACGTCATTATAATTATGTTAACAGACCACTACGTCATTATAATTATGTTAACAGACCACTACGTCATTATAATTATGTTAACAGACCACTACGTCATTATAATTATGGTAACAGACCACTACGTCATTATAATTATGTTAACAGACCACTACGTCATTATAATTATGTTAACAGACCACTACGTCATTATAATTATGTTAACAGACCACTACGTCATTATAATTATGTTAACAGACCACTACGTCATTATAATTATGTTAACAGACCACTACGTCATTATAATTATGTTAACAGACCACTACGTCATTATAATTATGTTAACAGACCACTACGTCATTATAATTATGGTAACAGACCACTACGTCATTATAATTATGTTAACAGACCACTACGTCATTATAATTATGTTAACAGACCACTACGTCATTATAATTATGGTAACAGACCACTACGTCATTATAATTATGTTAACAGACCACTACGTCATTATAATTATGTTAACAGACCACTACGTCATTATAATTATGGTAACAGACCACTACGTCATTATAATTATGTTAACAGACCACTACGTCATTATAATTATGTTAACAGACCACTACGTCATTATAATTATGTTAACAGACCACTACGTCATTATAATTATGGTAACAGACCACTACGTCATTATAATTATGTTAACAGACCACTACGTCATTATAATTATGTTAACAGACCACTACATTGTGCAGAGTGTTTAATCGTAGGTCTGGTCGTTCGTTCGGAAGAAAAAACAAAGCACTCGGCGGCCAGCCGATGTGATTACCCTGATTAATATCTTTAATAAAGGCTCACCGCTGTAATGACAATTAAGTCATAAATCATTGTTCACTCTGAATATAATCATGAATAATCCTCTACTACAGTTACTATAGTCTGGAGGAGAGCTGTTATCTATAGTAGAGGGGGTCTGGAGGAGAGCTGTTGTCTATAGTAGAGTAGAGGGGGTCTGGAGGATAGCTGTTATCTATCGTAGAGTAGAGGGGGTCTGGAGGATAGCTGTTATCTATCGTAGAGTAGAGGGGGTCTGGAGGATAGCTGTTATCTATCGTAGAGTAGAGGGGGTCTGGAGGAGAGCTGTTATCTATAGTAGAGGGGGTCTAGAGTAGAGCTGTTATCTATAGTAGAGGGGGTATGGAGGAGAGATGTTATCTATAGTAGAGGAGTTCTGGAGGAGAGCTGTTGTCTATAGTAGAGTAGAGGGGGTCTGGAGGAGAGCTGTTATCTATAGTAGAGTAGACTGATGGGGGTCTGGAGGAGAGCTGTTATCTATAGTAGAGTAGAGGGGGTCTGGAGGAGAGCTGTTATCTATCGTAGAGGGGGTCTGGATGAGAGCTGTTGTCTATAGTAGAGTAGAGGGGGTCTGGAGGAGAGCTGTTGTCTATAGTAGAGTAGAGGGGGTCTGGAGGAGAGCTGTTATCTATAGTAGAGTAGAGGGGGTCTGGAGGAGAGCTGTTGTCTATAGTAGAGTAGAGGGGGTCTGGAGGAGAGCTGTTATCTATAGTAGAGCTGTTATCTATAGTAGAGGGGTCTGGAGGAGAGCTGTTATCTATAGTAGAGTAGAGAGGAGAGCTGTTATCTATAGTAGTGGTGGGGTCTGGAGGAGAGCTGTTATCTAGTAGAGTAGGTGGGGTCTGGAGGAGAGCTGTTATCTATAGTAGAGGGGGTCTGGAGGAGAGCTGTTATCTATAGTAGAGAGGGGGGTCTGGAGGAGAGCTGTTATCTATAGTAGGGTCTGGGACCTGGCTGTTAGTGGGGGGTCTGGAGGAGAGCTGTTATCTAGGACCTGAGTAGTGGGGGGTCTGGAGGAGAGCTGTTATCTATAGTAGGGGGTCTGGAGGAGAGCTGTTATCTACCAGTAGAGGGGTCTGGAGGAGAGCTGTTATCTATAGTAGAGTGGGGGGTCTGGAGGAGAGCTGTTATCTATAGTAGAGTAGTGGGGGGTCTGGAGGAGAGCTGAAGTATCTATAGTAGAGGGGGTCTGGAGGAGAGCTGTTATCTATAGTAGAGTCTAGAGGGGGTCTGGAGGAGAGCTGTTATGGCTATAGTAGGGAAGAGGGGTCTGGAGGAGAGCTGTTATCTATAGTAGAGTAGAGGGGGTCTAGAGGAGAGCTGTTATCTATAGTAGAGGGGGTCTAGACCTGGGAGAGTCTGGATCTGGCTAGTGGGGGGTCTGGACCTGGGAGAGCTGGTTATCTATGGCTAGAGGGGGTCTGGAGGAGAGCTGTTATCTATAGTAGAGTAGGTGGGGTCTGGACCTGGCTAGCTGTTATCTAGGACCTGGCTGAGTAGTGGGGTCTGATGGTTGAAGGACTAGGACCTGGGCCAATGGGAATAGACCTGGCCAGTGGTGGGGTCTAGACATAGTGGTGGGCTAGGACCTGCTAAGTGGTGGGGTCTAGGACATGGCTGAGTGGTGGGGTCTAGGACCTGGCTGAGTGGTGGGTCTAGGACCTGGCTGAGTGGTGGGGTCTAGGACCTGGCTGAGTGGTGGGGTCTAGGACCTGGCTGAGTGGTGGGGTCTAGGACCTGGCTGAGTGGTGGGGTCTAGGACCTGGCTGAGTGGTGGGGTCTAGGACCTGGCTGAGTGGTGGGGTCTAGGACCTGGCTGAGTGGTGGGGTCTAGGACCTGGCTGAGTGGTGGGGTCTAGGACCTGGCTGAGTGGTGGGGTCTAGGACCTGGCTGGGGTCTAGGAGTGGTGGGGTCTAGGACCTGGCTGAGTGGTGGGGTCTAGGACCTGGCTGAGTGGTGGGGTCTAGGACCTGGCTGAGTGGTGGGGTCTAGGACCTGGCTGAGTGGTGGGGTCTAGGACCTGGCTGAGTGGTGGGGTCTAGGACCTGGCTGAGTGGTGGGGTCTAGGACCTGGCTGAGTGGTGGGGTCTAGGACCTGGCTGAGTGGTGGGGTCTAGGACCTGGCTGAGTGGTGGGGTCTAGGACCTGGCTGAGTGGTGGGGTCTAGGACCTGGCTGAGTGGTGGGGTCTAGGACCTGGCTGAGTGGTGGGGTCTAGGACCTGGCTGAGTGGTGGGGTCTAGGACCTGGCTGAGTGGTGGGGTCTAGGACCTGGCTGAGTGGTGGGGTCTAGGACCTGGCTGAGTGGTGGGGTCTAGGACCTGGCTGAGTGGTGGGGTCTAGGACCTGGCTGAGTGGTGGGGTCTGAGGACCTGGCTGAGTGGTGGGGTCTAGGACCTGGCTGAGTGGTGGGGTCTAGGACCTGGCTGAGTGGTGGGGTCTAGGACCTGGCTGAGTGGTGGGGTCTAGGACCTGGCTGAGTGGTGGGGTCTAGGACCTGGCTGAGTGGTGGGGTCTAGGACCTGGCTGAGTGGTGGGGTCTAGGACCTGGCTGAGTGGTGGGGTCTAGGACCTGGCTGAGTGGTGGGGTCTAGGACCTGGCTGAGTGGTGGGGTCTAGGACCTGGCTGAGTGGTGGGGTCCAGGACCTGGCTGAGTGGTGGGGTCTAGGACCTGGCTGAGTGGTGGGGTCTAGGACTGGCTGAGTGGTGGGGCTAGGACCTGGCTGAGTGGTGGGGTCTAGGACCTGGCTGAGTGGTGGGGTCTAGGACCTGGCTGAGTGGTGGGGTCTAGGACCTGGCTGAGTGGTGGGGTCTAGGACCTGGCTGAGTGGTGGGGTCTAGGACCTGGCTGAGTGGTGGGTGGGGTCCAGGACCTGGCTGAGTGGTGGGGTCTAGGACCTGGCTGAGTGGTGGGGTCTAGGACCTGGCTGAGTGGTGGGGTCTAGGACCTGGCTGAGTGGTGGGGTCTAGGACCTGGCTGAGTGGTGGGGGGACCTGGCCAGGACCTGGCTGAGTGGTGGGGTCTAGGACCTGGCTGAGTGGTGGGGTCTAGGACCTGAGTGGTGGGGTCTAGGACCTGGCTGAGTGGTGGGGTCTAGGACCTGGCTGAGTGGTGGGGTCTAGGACCTGGCTGAGTGGTGGGGTCTAGGACCTGGCTGAGTGGTGGGGTCTAGGACCTGGCTGAGTGGTGGGGTCTAGGACCTGGCTGAGTGGTGGGGTCTAGGACCTGGCTGAGTGGTGGGGTCTAGGACCTGGCTGAGTGGTGGGGTCTAGGACCTGGCTGAGTGGTGGGGTCTAGGACCTGGCTGAGTGGTGGGGTCTAGGACCTGGCTGAGTGGTGGGGTCTAGGAGTGGTGGGGTCTAGGACCTGGCTGAGTGGTCTAGGACCTGGCTGAGTGGTGGGGTCTAGGACCTGGCTAGGACCTGGCTGAGTGGTGGGGTCTAGGACCTGGCTGAGTGGTGGGGGGTCTGAGGACCTGGCTGAGTGGTGGGGTCTAGGACCTGGCTGAGTGGTGGGGTCTAGGACCTGGCTGAGTGGTGGGGTCTAGGACCTGGCTGAGTGGTGGGGTCTAGGACCTGGCTGAGTGGTGGGGTCTAGGACCTGGTGGGGCTAGGACCTGGCTGAGTGGTGGGGTCTAGGACCTGGCTGAGTGGTGGGGTCTAGGACCTGGCTGAGTGGTGGGGTCTAGGACCTGGCTGAGTGGTGGGGTCTAGGACCTGGCTGAGTGGTGGGGTCTAGGACCTGGCTGAGTGGTGGGGTCTAGGACCTGGCTGAGTGGTGGTGGGGCTGAGCTGGTGGTGGGGTCTAGGACCTGGCTGAGTGGTGGGGTCTAGGACCTGGCTGAGTGGTGGGGTCTAGGACCTGGCTGAGTGGTGGGGTCTAGGACCTGGCTGAGTGGTGGGGTGGTGGTGGTCTAGGACCTGGCTGAGTGGTGGGGTCTAGGACCTGGCTGAGTGGTGGGGTCTAGGACCTGGCTGAGTGGTGGGGTCTAGGACCTGGCTGAGTGGTGGGGTCTAGGACCTGGCTGAGTGGTGGGGTCTAGGACCTGGCTGAGTGGTGGGGTCTAGGACCTGGCTGAGTGGTGGGGTCTAGGACCTGGCTGAGTGGTGGGGTCTAGGACCTGGCTGAGTGGTGGGGTCTAGGACCTGGCTGAGTGGTGGGGTCTAGGACCTGGCTGAGTGGTGGGGTCTAGGACCTGGCTGAGTGGTGGGGTCTAGGACCTGGCTGAGTGGTGGGGTCTAGGACCTGGCTGAGTGGTGGGGTCTAGGACTGGCTGGGTGGGGTCTAGGACCTGGCTGAGTGGTGGGGTCTAGGACCTGGCTGAGTGGTGGTAGGACCTGGGTCTAGGACCTGGCTGAGTGGTGGGGTCTAGGACCTGGCTGACCTGGTGGTGGGGTCTAGGACCTGGCTGAGTGGTGGGGTCTAGGACCTGGCTGAGTGGTGGGGTCTAGGACCTGGCTGAGTGGTGGGGTCTAGGAGGAGTGGTGGGGTCTAGGACCTGGCTGAGTGGTGGGGTCTAGGACCTGGCTGAGTGGTGGGGTCTCAGGACCTGGCTGAGTGGTGGGGTCTAGGACCTGGCTGAGTGGTGGGGTCTAGGACCTGGCTGAGTGGTGGGGTCTAGGACCTGGCTGAGTGGTGGGGTCTAGGACCTGGCTGAGTGGTGGGGTCTAGGACCTGGCTGAGGTGGCTGAGTGGGGGTCTAGGACCTGGCTGAGTGGTGGGGTCTAGGACCTGGCTGAGTGGTGGGGTCTAGGACCTGGCTGAGTGGTGGGGTCTAGGACCTGGCTGAGTGGTGGGGTCTAGGACCTGGCTGAGTGGTGGGGGACCTGGCTGAGTGGTGGGGGACCTGGCTGAGTGGTGGGGTCTAGGACCTGAGTGGTGGCTGAGTGGTGGGGTCTAGGACCTGGCTGAGTGGTGGGTGACCTGGCTGAGTGGTCTAGGACCTGGCTGAGTGGTGGGGTCTAGGACCTGGCTGAGTGGTGGGGTCTAGGACCTGAGTGGTGGGGTCTAGGACCTGGCTGAGTGGTGGGTCTAGGACCTGGCTGAGTGGTGGGGTCTAGGACCTGGCTGAGTGGTGGGGTCTAGGACCTGGCTGAGTGGTGGGGTCTAGGACCTGGCTGAGTGGTGGGGTCTAGGACCTGGCTGAGTGGTGGGGTCTAGGACCTGGCTGAGTGGTGGGGTCTAGGACCTGGCTGAGTGGTGGGGTCTAGGACCTGGCTGAGTGGTGGGGTCTAGGACCTGGCTGAGTGGTGGGGTCTAGTGGGACCTGGCTGAGTGGTGGGGTCTAGGACCTGGCTGAGTGGTGGGGTCTAGGACCTGGGGTCTAGGAGTGGTGGGGGTCAGGACCTGGCTGAGTGGTGGGGTCTAGGACCTGGCTGAGTGGTGAGTGGGGGACCTGGCTGAGTGGTGGGGTCTAGGACCTGGCTGAGTGGTGGGGTCTAGGACCTGGCTGAGTGGTGGGGTCTAGGACATGGCTGAGTGGTGGGGTCTAGGACCTGGCTGAGTGGTGTGTGAATCGTTTACATCTTCAGGTACAGGAGGTTGCTCCCTGGCTGATTGTCTGCAGAGAGAACAGCAGAGTACCGCAGGGTCTTGAGGAAAGTGTTGAGGACTGGGATGGGAAGCGAAACCTTTCCTGTCTAATTCAGAGACCTACAGAAGATATCCAGAGACCTACAGAAGATATCCAGAGACCTACAGAAGATATCCAGAGACCTACAGAAGATATCCAGAGACCTACAGAAGATATCCAGAGACCTACAGAAGATATCCAGAGACCTACAGAAGATATCCAGAGACCTACAGAAGATATCCAGAGACCACAGAAGATATCCAGAGACCTACAGACAATATCCAGAGACCTACAGAAGATATCCAGAGACCTACAGAAGATATCCAGAGACCACAGAAGATATCCAGAGACCTACAGACAATATCCAGAGACCTACAGACGATATCCAGAGACCTACAGAAGATATCCAGAGACCTACAGAAGATATCCAGTGACCTACAACAGATATCCAGAGACCTACAAAGATATCCAGATACCTACAGAAGATATCCAGAGACCTACAGAAGATATCCAGAGACCTACAGAAGATATCCAGAGACCTACAACAAATATCCAGAGACCTACAGAAGATATCCAGAGACCTACAGAAGATATCCAGAGACCTACAGACGATATCCAGAGACCTACAGAAGATATCCAGAGACCTACAGAAGATATCCAGAGACCTACAGAAGATATCCAGAGACCTACAGAAGATATCCAGAGACCTACAGAGGATACCCAGAGACCTACAGAAGATATCCAGAGACCTACAGAATATATCCAGAGACCTACAACAGATATCCAGAGACCTACAGAAGATATCCAGAGACCTACAGAAGATATCCAGAGACCTACAACAGATATCCAGAGACCTACAAAGATATCCAGAGACCTACAGAAGATATCCAGAGACCTACAGAAGATATCCAGAGACCTACAGAAGATATCCAGAGACCTACAGAAGATATCCAGAGACCTACAGAAGATATCCAGACCCCTACAGAAGATATCCAGAGACCTACAGAAGATAGCCAGAGACCTACAGAAGATATCCAGAGACATATCCAGAGAAAGATATCCAGAGACCTCAGTACCGTTTGTTGCTCATAATTCACCGGAGCACAAAACAACGTGCTTAAACTGCCTCTCAGATTTCATCTCTCCGGCAGCATCATGGCATCACAGCTGGATCTGGTAGTGGTTCAGTCAGGCATGTAAACCCACCATGACCTCATCATGACCCCACCGTGACTTCATGACCCCACCATGACCTCATCTTGACACCACCATGAACCCACCGTGACCTTATCATGACCTCATCATGACCCCACCATGACCTCATCATGACCCCACCATGAAACCACCGTGACCTCACCATGACCCCACCATGAACCCACCATGACCTCATCATTACCCCACCATGACCTCATCATGACCCCATCATATGCTCTCTGGGTGGATATGTGTGCCATAGAACCCACTGCTCTGTGGGTGGCTGAGAGCACTCTGGGAGTTTACTGTCTGTCATAATCCTAGCTGTGAATTATCGTCATCGTCCCCAGTCCCTCGATGCACGTTGCTCTGTTATATTCTACCACAGGGTTTGTGATCGATGTCTGTTCAGACTAACTGACTGCTTCCTGCTCTTCTCTCAGAACAACACATTAGCATCAATGCCTAGTCATGGAGAACCTTCAGAGAAGCCTAGTCACGAAGAAACTTCAGAGAGGCCTAATCATGGAGAACCTTCAGAGAGGCCTAGTCAAGGAGAACCTTCAGAGAGACCTAGTCACGGAGAACCTTCAGAGATACCTAGTCATGGAGAACCTTCAGAGAGGACTAGTCATGGAGAACCTTCAGAGAGGCCTAGTCATGGAGAACCTTCAGAGAGAGATCAGTGATCCAGGACCTTCAGAGAGAGATCAGTGATAGAGGATCTTCAGAGAGAGATCAGTGATAAAGGACCTTCAGAGAGAGATCAGTGATAGAGGACCTTCAGAGAGAGATCAGTGATCGAGGACCTTCAGAGAGAGATCAGTGATCGAGGACCTTCAGAGAGAGATCAGTGATAGAGGACCTTCAGAGAGAGATCAGTGATCGAGGACCTTCAGAGAGGCCTAGTCATGGAGAACCTTCAGAGAGAGATCAGTGATCCAGGACCTTCAGAGAGAGATCAGTGATAGAGGATCTTCAGAGAGAGATCAGTGATAAAGGACCTTCAGAGAGAGATCAGTGATAGAGGACCTTCAGAGAGAGATCAGTGATCGAGGACCTTCAGAGAGAGATCAGTGATCGAGGACCTTCAGAGAGAGATCAGTGATAGAGGACCTTCAGAGAGAGATCAGTGATCGAGGACCTTCAGAGAGAGATCAGTGATCGAGGACCTTCAGAGAGAGATCAGTGATAGAGGACCTTCAGAGAGAGATCAGTGATAGAGGACCTTCAGAGAGAGATCAGTGATCAAGGACCTTCAGAGAGAGATCAGTGATAGAGGATCTTCAGAGAGAGATCAGTGATAGAGGACTGTAAGCAACAAGTTACTGATCCATGTACTCATAGTATACAGCTCCATCTTATTCATCTGAGCAGACCATCAGACCATCAGACCAGCAGACCAGCAGACCAGCAGACCGTCAGACCAGCAGACCATCAGACCATCAGACCAGCAGACCAGCAGAACGTCAGACCGTTAGACCGTCAGACCAGCAGAGCAGCAGACTGTCAGACCATCAGACCAGCAGACCGCCAGACCATCAGACCAGCAGACCCAGACCAGCAGACCAGCAGACCAGCAGACCATCAGCCCAGAGAGAAGCAGAGAGAGGCAGAACAGTGCAGGTAGAAGCAGAGAGAGGCAGAACAGTGCAGGTAGAAGCAGAGAGAGGCAGAACAGTGCAGGTAGAAGCAGAGAGAGGCAGAACAGTGCAGGTAGAAGCAGAGAGAGGCAGAACAGTGCAGGTAGAAGCAGAGAGAGGCAGAACAGTGCAGGTAGAAGCAGAGAGAGGCAGAACAGTGCAGGTAGAAGTTATACGTCATGAACCTGTGGAACCTGTGGGTCTGAGAGGTCATGGGATGGATGAGGTTACCATGGGAACCTGTGGGTCTGAGAGGTCATGGGATGGATGAGGTTACCGTGGGAAGGGCTGCAGAGAGAGGCAGAACAGTGCAGGTAGAAGTTATACGTCATGAACCTGTGGAACCTGTGGGTCTGAGAGGTCATGGGATGGATGAGGTTACCGTGGGAACCTGTGGGTCTGAGAGGTCATGGGATGGATGAGGTTACCATGGGAACGTGGGAAGGGCTGCAGAGAGAGGCAGAACAGTGCAGGTAGAAGTTATACGTCATGAACCTGTGGAACCTGTGGGTCTGAGAGGTCATGGGATGGATGAGGTTTCCGTGGGAACCTGTGGGTCTGAGAGGTCATGGGATGTCTGAGGTTACCGTGGGAACCTGTTGGTCTGAGAAGTGAGAGGATGGATGAGGTTACCGTGGGAACCTGTGGGTCTGAGAGGTCATGGGATGGATGAGGTTTCCGTGGGAACCTGTGGGTCTGAGAGGTCATGGGATGTCTGAGGTTACCGTGGGAACCTGTGGGTCTGAGAGGTCATGGGATGGCTGAGGTTACCGTGGGAACCTGTGGGTCTGAGAGGTCATGGGATGTCTGAGGTTACCGTGGGAACCTGTGGGTCTGAGAGGTCATGGGATGGCTGAGGTTACCTTGGGAACGTGGGAAGGCTTCTTCCTGGAACCCATAAGGGTTGTTCAAAGGGTTCTCCTATGGGAACAGTCGAAATAACCCTTTAGGTTCTACATAGCACCTGTTTTCCAAGAGTGTAGTCTAAGCCACAAGGCTAAACACACTTTTCCCCAGGCCGAGCCACAAAAGCCTGCTGTTCACCTCTCCCCTGACCAACATGCACCCCCCCCCCTGTTTAGAAAATACCCCTGTGGTCCAAAACACACAGCCAGCCTCAGTGCTGAAATAAATCTACATTTCCTATAGCCATTTTCTCCGTTCAGCCCTGATGGATGAGTCATCAGTCACTATTTCAACAGGCCTTTCAGGACCTGTGGGACACGACACCGGGTCCTGTTCTCTCCTGTTACAGGACACCAGATCCTGTGCTCTCCTGTTACAGGACACCGGGTCCTGTTCTCTCCTGTTACAGGACACCGGGTCCTGTTCTCTCCTGTTACAGGACACCGGGTCCTGTTCTCTCCTGTTACAGGACACCGGGTCCTGTTCTCTCCTGTTACAGGACACCGGGTCCTGTTCTCTCCTGTTACAGGACACCGGGTCCTGTTCTCTCCTGTTACAGGACACCGGGTCCTGTTCTCTCCTGTTACATGACACCGGGTCCTGTTCTCTCCTGTTACAGGACACCGGGTCCTGTTCTCTCCTGTTACATGACACCGGGTCCTGTTCTCTCCTGTTACAGGACACCGGGTCCTGTTCTCTCCTGTTACAGGACACCGGGTCCTGTTCTCTCCTGTTAGATGACACCGGGTCCTGTTCTCTCCTGTTACAGGACACCGGGTCCTGTTCTCTCCTGTTACAGGACACCGGGTCCTGTTCTCTCCTGTTACAGGACACCGGGTCCTGTTCTCTCCTGTTACAGGACACCGGGTCCTGTTCTCTCCTGTTACAGGACACCGGGTCCTGTTCTCTCCTGTTACAGGACACCGGGTCCTGTTCTCTCCTGTTACAGGACACCGGGTCCTGTTCTCTCCTGTTACATGACACCGGGTCCTGTTCTCTCCTGTTACAGGACACCGGGTCCTGTTCTCTCCTGTTACAGGACACCGGGTCCTGTTCTCTCCTGTTACAGGACACCGGGTCCTGTTCTCTCCTGTTACAGGACACCGGGTCCTGTTCTCTCCTGTTACAGGACACCGGGTCCTGTTCTCTCCTGTTACAGGACACCGGGTCCTGTTCTCTCCTGTTACAGGACACCGGGTCCTGTTCTCTCCTGTTACAGGACACCGGGTCCTGTTCTCTCCTGTTACAGGACACCGGGTCCTGTTCTCTCCTGTTACAGGACACCGGGTCCTGTTCTCTCCTGTTACAGGACACCGGGTCCTGTTCTCTCCTGTTACAGGACACCGGGTCCTGTTCTCTCCTGTTACAGGACACCGGGTCCTGTTCTCTCCTGTTACAGGACACCGGGTCCTGTTCTCTCCTGTTACAGGACACCGGGTCCTGTTCTCTCCTGTTACAGGACACCGGGTCCTGTTCTCTCCTGTTACAGGACACCGGGTCCTGTTCTCTCCTGTTACAGGACACCGGGTCCTGTTCTCTCCTGTTACAGGACACCGGGTCCTGTTCTCTCCTGTTACAGGACACCGGGTCCTGTTCTCTCCTGTTACAGGACACCGGGTCCTGTTCTCTCCTGTTACAGGACACCGGGTCCTGTTCTCTCCTGTTACAGGACACCGGGTCCTGTTCTCTCCTGTTACAGGACACCGGGTCCTGTTCTCTCCTATTAGGACCCCCCCAGGCTCTAACACACATCACTATGGTCTATTTAAGTGTCCCCCCCCCCAGGCTCTAACACACATCACTATGGTCTATTTCCCAGCTCCCAGGCACACATCACTATGGTCCCCCCAGGCTCTAACACACATCACTATGGTCTATTTAAGTGCCCCCCAGGCTCTAACACACATCACTATGGTCTATTTAAGTGCCCCCCAGGCTCTAACACACATCACTATGTTCTATTTAAGTGCCCCCAGGCTCTAACACACATCACTATGGTCTATTTAAGCCCCCAGGCTCTAACACACATCCTATGGTCCCCCAGGCTCTAACACACATCACTATGGTCTATTTAAGTGCCCCCCCCAGGCTCTAACACACATCACTATGGTCTATTTAAGTGACCCAGGCCCCCCCAGGCTCTAACACACATCACTATGGTCTATTTAAGTGCCCCCCAGGCTCTAACACACATCACTATGGTCCCCCAGGCTCTAACACACATCACTATGGTCTATTTAAGTAACACCCCCCCCAGGCTCTAACACACATCACTATGGTCTATTTAAGTGCCCCCCCCAGGCTCACACAACACACATCAACAGGACATCACTATGGTCTATGGTCTATGGTCTATTTAAGTGTGCCCCCAGGCTCTAACACACATCACTATGGTCTATTTAAGTGCCCCCCAGGCTCTAACACACATCACTATGGTCTATTTAAGTGCCCCCCAGGCCCCCCCAGGCTCTAACACACATCACTATGGTCTATTTAAGTGCCCCCCCAGGCTCTAACACACATCACTATGGTCTATTTAAGTGCCCCCCAGGCTCTAACACACATCACTATGGTCTATTTAAGTGCCCCCCAGGCTCTAACACACATCACTATGGTCTATTTAAGTGCCCCCCAGGCTCTAACACACATCACTATGGTCTATTTAAGTGACACCCCCCCAGGCTCTAACACACATCACTATGGTCTATTTAAGCTCTAACACACCCCCCCCAGGCTCTAACACACATCACTATGGTCTATTTAAGTGCCCCCCCCAGGCTCTAACACACATCACTATGGTCTATTTTGCCCCCCAGGCTCTAACACACATCACCCCCAGGCTCTAACACACATCACTATGGTCTATTTAAGTGCCCCCCAGGCTCTAACCCCCCAGGCTCTAACACACATCACTATGGTCTATTTAAGTGCCCCCCAGGCTCTAACACACATCACTATGGTCTATTTAAGTGCCCCCCCCAGGCTCTAACACACATCACTATGGTCTATTTAAGTGCCCCCCAGGCTCCCCCAGGCTCAGGCTCACACATCACTATGGTCTATTTAAGTGACCCCCCCCCCCCTCCCCCCAGGCTCTAACACACATCACTATGGTCTATTTAAGTGCTCTAACACACATCACCCCCCCAGGCTCTAACACACATCACTATGGTCTATTTAAGTGCCCCCCAGGCTCTAACCCCCTATGGTCTTTAACACACATCACTCACTATGGTCTATTTGGTCTATTTAAGTGCCCCCAGGCTCTAACACACATCACTATGGTCTATTTAAGTGCCCCCCCAGGCTCTAACACACATCACTATGGTCTATTTAAGTGCCCCCCCCCCACATCAGGCTCTAACACACATCACTATGGTCTATTTAAGTGCCCCCCAGGCTCTAACACACATCACTATGGTCTATTTAAGTACCCCCCCCCAGGCCCCCCCCAGGCTCTAACACACATCACTATGGTCTATTTAAGTGCCCCCCCAGGCTCTAACACACATCACTATGGTCTATTTAAGTGCCCCCCAGGCTCTAACACACATCACTATGGTCTATTTAAGTGCCCCCCAGGCTCTAACACACATCACTATGGTCTATTTAAGTGCCCCCCAGGCTCTAACACACATCACTATGGTCTATTTAAGTGCTCTAACACACATCACTATGGTCCCCCCAGGCTCTAACACACATCACTATGGTCTATTTAAGTGCCCCCCAGGCTCTAACACACATCACTATGGTCTATTTAAGTGCCCCCCCAGGCTCTAACACACATCACTATGGTCTATTTAAGTGCCCCCCCAGGCTCTAACACACATCACTATGGTCTATTTAAGTGCCCCCCAGGCCCCCCAGGCTCTAACACACATCACTATGGTCTATTTAAGTGCTCTAACACATCCCCCCCCAGGCTCTAACACACATCACTATGGTCTATTTAAGTGCTCTAACACACATCCCCAGGCTCTAACACACATCACTATGGTCTATTTAAGTGCCCCCAGGCTCTAACACACATCACTATGGTCTATTTAAGTGCCCCCCCCAGGCTCTAACACACATCACTATGGTCTATTTAAGTGCTCTAACACACATCACTATGGTCCCCCCAGGCTCTAACACACATCACTATGGTCTATTTAAGGTGACATCACTATGGTCCCCCCCAGGCTCTAACACACATCACTATGGTCTATTTAAAATGACCCCCCCAGGCTCTAACACACATCACTATGGTCTATTTAAGTAACACACATCACTATGGTCCCCCCAGGCTCTAACACACATCACTATGGTCTATTTAAGTGCCCCCCAGGCTCTAACACACATCACTATGGTCTATTTAAGTGCCCCCAGGCTCTAACACACATCACTATGGTCTATTTAAGTGCCCCCCCCAGGCTCTAACACACATCACTATGGTCTATTTAAGTGCTCTAACACACATCACTATGGTCCCCCCAGGCTCTAACACACATCACTATGGTCTATTTAAGTGCTCCCCCCCAGGCTCTAACACACATCACTATGGTCTATTTAAACTGACATCACTATGGTCCCCCCCAGGCTCTAACACACATCACTATGGTCTATTTAAATGACCTCCCCCAGGCTCTAACACACATCACTATGGTCTATTTAAGTGCCCCCCCAGGCTCTAACACACATCACTATGGTCTATTTACTATGCCCCCCAGGCTCTAACACACATCACTATGGTCTATTTAAGTGCCCCCCCCAGGCTCTAACACACATCACTATGGTCTATTTAAGTGCCCCCCCCCCCCAGGCTCTAACACACATCACTATGGTCTATTTAAGTGCCCCCCAGGCTCTAACACACATCACTATGGTCTATTTAAGTGCCCCCAGGCTCTAACACACATCACTATGGTCTATTTAAACACATCCCCCAGGCTCTAACACACATCACTATGGTCTATTTAAAATGACCCCCCCAGGCTCTAACACACATCACTATGGTCTATTTAAGTGCCCCCCAGGCTCTAACACACATCACTATGGTCTATTTAAGTGCTCTAACACACATCCCCCAGGCTCTAACACACATCACTATGGTCTATTTAAGTGCCCCCCCCAGGCTCTAACACACATCACTATGGTCTATTTAAGTAACACACATCACTATGGTCTATTTAAGTGCCCCCCAGGCTCTAACACACAGGCTCTCACATCACTATGGTCTATTTAAGTGCCCCCCCAGGCTCTAACACACATCACTATGGTCTATTTAAGTGCCCCCAGGCTCTAACCCCCAGGCTCTAACACACATCACTATGGTCTATTTAAGTGCCCCCCAGGCTCCCCCCAGGCTCTAACACACATCACTATGGTCTATTTAAGTGCCCACCCCCAGGCTCTAACACACATCACTATGGTCTATTTAAGTGCCCCCAGGCTCCCCATCACCAGGCTCTAACACACATCACTATGGTCTATTTAAGTGACCCCCCAGGCTCTAACACACATCACTATGGTCTATTTAAAAGTGCCCCCAGGCTCTAACACACATCACTATGGTCTATTTAAGTGCCCCCCAGGCTCTAACACACATCACTATGGTCTATTTAAGTGCCCCCCCAGGCTCTAACACACATCACTATGGTCTATTTAAGTGCCCCCAGGCTCTAACACACATCACTATGGTCTATTTAAGTGCCCCCCCAGGCTCTAACACACATCACTATGGTCTATTTAAGTCCCCCCAGGCTCTAACACACATCACTATGGTCTATTTAAGTGCCCCCCAGGCTCTAACACACATCACTATGGTCTATTTAAAGTGCCCCCCAGGCCCCCCAGGCTCTAACACACATCACTATGGTCTATTTAAAATGACCTCCCCCAGGCTCTAACACACATCACTATGGTCTATTTAAGTGCCCCCCCCCCAGGCTCTAACACACATCACTATGGTCTATTTAAGTGCCCCCCCCCCCCCCAGGCTCTAACACACATCACTATGGTCTATTTAAGTGCCCCCCAGGCCCCCCCAGGCTCTAACACACATCACTATGGTCTATTTAAGTGCCCCCCAGGCTCCCCCAGGCTCTAACACACATCACTATGGTCTATTTAAGTCACTATGGTCCCCCCCCCAGGCTCTAACACACATCACTATGGTCTATTTAAGTGCCCCCCCAGGCTCTAACACACATCACTATGGTCTATTTAAGTGCCCCCAGGCTCTAACACCATCCCAGGCCCCCCAGGCTCTAACACACATCACTATGGTCTATTTAAGTGCCCCCCCCAGGCCCCCCCAGGCTCTAACACACATCACTATGGTCTATTTAAGTGCCCCCCCCCCCAGGCTCTAACACACATCACTATGGTCTATTTAAGTGCCCCCCAGGCTCTAACACACATCACTATGGTCTATTTAAGTGCCCCCCCCAGGCTCTAACACACATCACTATGGTCTATTTAAACTGACACATCACCCCCCCAGGCTCTAACACACATCACTATGGTCTATTTAAAATGACCTATTTAAGTGCCCCCCCAGGCTCTAACACACATCACTATGGTCTATTTAAGTGCCCCCAGGCTCTAACACACATCACTATGGTCTATTTAAACTGACATCACTATGGTCTATTTAAGTGCCCCCAGGCTCTAACACACATCACCCCCCAGGCTCTAACACACATCACTATGGTCTATTTAAAATGACCCCCCCAGGCTCTAACACACATCACTATGGTCTATTTAAAAGTGACCCCCCCCAGGCTCTAACACACATCACTATGGTCTATTTAAACTGACCCCCCAGGCTCTAACACACATCACTATGGTCTATTTAAAATGACCTCCCCCAGGCTCTAACACACATCACTATGGTCTATTTAAAGTGACCCCCCAGGCTCTAACACACATCACTATGGTCTATTTAAAATGACCTGACCTCCCCCAGGCTCTAACACACATCACTATGGTCTATTTAAAATGACCTAACCCCCAGGCTCTAACACACATCACTATGGTCTATTTAAAATGACCTCCCCCAGGCTCTAACACACATCACCGTGGTCTATTTAAAAGTCTCTGACACATCACTATGGTCCCCCCAGGCTCTAACACACATCACTATGGTCTATTTAAAGTGACCCCCCCCCCCAGGCTCTAACACACACCATGTTCTATTTAAATGACCTACCCTGAGCAACAGAGACTTTATTGTGTTGAACTGACCGTGGGGCTCAAACTGGGAGGTTCCAGCCCTGAATGCTGATTGGCTGAAAGCCGTGCTACATCAGACCGTGGGAATGACAAAACATTAAACATTTACGTTGATAACCAGTTTATAATAGCAGTAAGGCACCTCGGGGGGTTGGTGGTGTACGGCCAATATATCCACCATATAGACCATGGAAGAGAGACTGGCTCAAACATGACATAGACCACAGGAGAGAGACTGGCTCAAACATGAACAGGATAGAGACTGGCTCAAACCACAGGAGAGAGACTGACTCAAACATGACATAGACCACAGGAGAGAGACTGGCTCAAACATGACATAGACCACAGGAGAGAGACTGGCTCAAACATGACATAGACCACAGGAGAGAGACTGACTCAAACATGACATAGACCACAGGATAGAGACTGACTCAAACATGACATAGACCACAACTGATAGAGACCACAAGATGACTCAAACATGACATAGACCACAGGAGAGAGACTGGCTCAAACATGACATAGACCACAGGAGAGAGACTGACTCAAACATGACATAGACCACAGGAGAGAGACTGGCTCAAACATGACATAGACCACAGGAGAGAGACTGGCTCAAACATGAACAGGAGAGAGACTGGCTCAAACATGACATAGACCACAGGAGAGAGACTGGCTCAAACATGAACAGGAGAGAGACTGACTCAAACATGAACAGGAGAGAGACTGACTCAAACATGACATAGACCACACGAGAGAGACTGACTCCAACATGAATTTGGATAAAGACTGAAAAACTTCTGGTGCGCCAGCTGTGACCTTGTTAACCTTTGACCTAACGACCCATACCTATACAGAGGATATACCTCCGTGTGTCCTCCTACCCCCTTAAGACGGGACAGACTGACCTCACAAACAAACAAATGCTTCTCCAACCTCACAAAGAGATCAGACAAACTCTTCTCCAACCTCACAAAGAGATCAGACAAACTCTTCTCCAACCTCACAAAGAGATCAGACAAATGCGTGGGCAGAGAGCCGTAAAGAGAGGTCTCACGGTCTCTGACTGGCTGCTAACTAACTGAAGCCTCAACACGTAAAGACTCCTGTGTGGGAACCACTGTTTGGTCATGCAGACTGTGTTTAAATTATCAAACCTTGTCTTTACCCAAGGATCAATGACCTAAACGTGTCTATACCCACAGATCAATGACCGAAACGTGTCTATACCCACAGATCAATGACCTAAATGTGTCTATACCCACAGATCAATGACCTAAATGTGTCTATACCCACAGATCAATGACCTAAATGTGTCTATACCCACAGATCAATGACCTAAATGTGTCTATACCCACAGATCAATGACCTAAATGTGTCTATACCCACAGATCAATGACCTAAATGTGTCTATACCCACAGATCAATGACCTAAATGTGTCTATACCCACAGATCAATGACCTAAATGTGTCTATACCCACAGATCAATGACCTAAATGTGTCTATACCCAATAATCAATGACCTCAACTCTGGCAGTACCGACTGACCCTTTCAAATGGTGGGAAAGTCCTGACAGACACCGAGCATGGAAATGTAGAGGCAGAAAGGTTGAGATTTTATAGTTCCCTGTTCACTTAAAAATGCCCTGAAACCGATGAAAATATGATGCAACCACTACAGTTCAGAATTAATAAGGAAAACACTCTCAAAAACAGGGAGAGAAACTTCCAACAACAATATTTCAAACACAGAGCAGAGGAGCAGGGAGCAGAGGAGCAGGGAGCAGGGGGCAGAGGAGCAGAGGAGCAGGGAGCAGAGGAGCAGAGGAGCAGGGAGCAGGGAGCAGAGGAGCAGGGGGCAGGGAGCAGAGGAGCAGGGGGCAGGGAGCAGGGGGCAGGGAGCAGAGGAGCAGGGAGCAGAGGAGCAGAGGAGCAGAGGAGCAGGGAGCAGAGGAGCAGGGGGCAGGGAGCAGAGGAGCAGGGAGCAGAGGAGTAGGGAGCAGAGGAGCAGGGAGCAGAGGAGCAGGGGGCAGAGGAGCAGGGAGCAGAGGAGCAGAGGAGCAGGGGGCAGGGAGCGGAGGAGCAGAGGAGCAGGGGGCAGGGGGCAGGGAGCAGGGAGCAGGGGGCAGGGGGCAGGGAGCAGAGGGCAGGGAGCAGGGAGCAGGGAGCAGGGGCAGGGGCAGGGAGCAGGGAGCAGGGAGCAGGGGCAGGGGGCAGGGAGCAGGGAGCAGGGAGCAGGGGGCAGGGGGCAGGGGGCAGGGAGGGGCAGAGGGGCAGGGAGCAGAGGGCAGGGGCAGGGAGCAGGGAGCAAGGGCAGGGAGCAGAGGAGCAGGGAGCAGAGGAGCAGGGAGCAGAGGAGCAGAGGAGCAGGGAGCAGAGGAGCAGAGGAGCAGGGAGCAGAGGAGCAGGGAGCAGCAGGGAGCAGGGAGCAGGGAGCAGAGGAGCAGGGGAGCAGAGGTGCAGGGAGCAGAGGAGCAGGGAGCAGGGGGGGGGCAGGGGGCAGGGAGCAGAGGGCAGGGAGCAGGGAGCAGGGGGCAGGGAGCAGGGAGCAGGGAGCAGGGGGCAGGGGGCAGGGGGCAGGGGGCAGGGAGCAGAGGGCAGGGGGCAGGGAGCAGAGGGCAGGGAGCAGGGAGCAAAGGGCAGGGAGCAGAGGAGCAGGGAGCAGAGGAGCAGGGGGCAGAGGAGCAGGGGGCAGGGAGCATAGGAGCAGGGGGCAGGGAGCAGGGGGCAGGGAGCAGGGAGCAGAGGAGCAGGGAGCAGAGGAGCAGGGAGCAGAGGAGCAGAGGAGCAGGGAGCAGAGGAGCAGAGGAGCAGGGGGGCGAGGAGGTTTTCAGTACTACTTTGCTTGTTGCACACAGACAGCCATCAGACAAGGGGGTGTATGGTCACACAGAGTGGAGGAGGGAACGTAACCCTGTGTGTGTGTGTGTGTGTGTGTATGTATGTGTGTGTGTGTGTGTGTGTGTCCCATAAACCTGTGCATTTGTCCCTCTAAGCGGAGGTCGTAAAGAAACCCACTTCCCTCCGGAATAGGAGAGGGCCTCCTCAGAGAAGAGGCCCAGAGAGCAGGCCAGACGTTTATTACTGTAGGACAGTGTCAATCACGTTGATATCCCGTTATGATGTCACCATGGAAGGAGAGAGGGAGAGGAGGAGGGATGGAGAGACGGAGAGTCTCTCCCCCTTATTACTTTAGGACAGCATCAATCACATTGATATCCCGTTATGATGTCACCATGGAAGGAGAGAGGGAGAGGAGGAGGGATGGAGAGACGGAGTCTCTCCCCCTTTTCACTGGTCGGTAACAGTCATGCTGTTGCTGCTGAGTAATCCGGACAAACACCCAGCTGTGGGCTTTCTGGGAACAGGCGTTCTGTTGGGTCTGGGTCTGGTCTGGGTCTGGTCTGGGTCTGGTCTGGTCTGGTCTGGGTGGCTGGCCGGACCACCTGAGTGGGTATAGGAGGTTTCACCTGTCTGGGTCTGGTCTGGTCTGGGTCTGGTCTGGTCTGGGTGGCTGGGCGGACCACCTGAGTGGGTATAGGAGGTTTCACCTGTCTGGGTCTGGTCTGGGTCTGGGTCTGGTCTGGTCTGGGTGGCTGGCCGGACCACCTGAGTGGGTATAGGAGGTTTCACCTGTCTGGGTCTGGTCTGGGTCTGGGTCTGGTCTGGTCTGGGTGGCTGGGCGGACCACCTGAGTGGGTATAGGAGGTTTCACCTGTCTGGGTCTGGTCTGGTCTGGGTGGCTGGGCGGACCACCTGAGTGGGTATAGGAGGTTTCACCTGTCTGGGTCTGGTCTGGTCTGGGTCTGGTCTGGTCTGGGTGGCTGGGCGGACCACCTGAGTGGGTATAGGAGGTTTCACCTGTCTGGGTCTGGTCTGGGTCTGGGTCTGGTCTGGTCTGGGTGGCTGGCCGGACCACCTGAGTGGGTATAGGAGGTTTCACCTGTCTGGGTCTGGTCTGGGTCTGGGTCTGGGTCTGGTCTGGTCTGGGTGGCTGAGCGGACCACCTGAGTGGGTATAGGAGGTTTCACCTGTCTGGATCTGGTCTGGGTCTGGTCTGGGTCTGGGTCTGGTGTGGGTCTAATCTGGTCTGGGTCTGGGTCTAATCTGGTCTGGTCTGGGTCTGGTCTGGGTCTAGTCTGGTCTGGGTCTAGTCTGGTCTGGTCTGGTCTGGGTCTAGTCTGGTCTGGTCTGGGTTTGGTCTGGTCTGGGTGGCTGGGCGGACAACCTGAGTGGGTATAGGAGGTTTCACCTGTCTGGGTCTGGGTCTGGTCTGGGTCTGGTCTGGTCTGGGTCTGGGTCTGGTGTGGGTCTGGGTCTAATCTGGTCTGGGTCTGGGTCTAATCTGGTCTGGGTCTAATCTGGTCTGGGTCTATTCTGGTCTGGGTCTGGGTCTAATCTGGTCTGGGTCTCATCTGGTCTGGGTCTGGGTCTCATCTGGTCTGGGTCAGGTCTGGGTCTGGGTCTAATCTGGTCTGGGTCTGGGTCTAATCTGGTCTGGGTCTGGTTCTAATCTGGTCTGGGTCTGGGTCTAATCTGGTCTGGGTCTGGGTCTCATCTGGTCTGGGTCTGGGTCTCATCTGGTCTGGGCCTGGGTCTAATCTGGTCTGGGTCTGGTTCTAAACTGGTCTGGGTCTGGGTCTGGTCTAGGTCTGGTCTGGTCTGGGTCTAATCTGGTCTGGGTCTGGTCTGGGTCTAATCTGGTCTAGGTCTGGGTCTTGTCTGGTCTGGGTCTGGTCTAGGTCTAGTCTGGTCTGGTTCTGGGTCTGGGTCCGGGTCTGGTCTGGGTGGCTGGGCGGACCACCTGAGTGGGTATAGAAGGTTTCACCTGTCTGGGTCTGGTCTGGGTCTGGGTCTGGTCTGGTCAGAGGGTTTCTTCACTGGTGTGTAGCCTACAGAAAAACAGATCTTCAGACGATCCCCAGGGCTTCTGACCTGGGCTTCCTCCAGACCATTGTTATGGGGTTATTCAAAGTGGAGAGGAAGACATAGTGAGGGAAAGAAAGAATGGTTATGGATGGTGACAGAGTGACTTGATTCTCCTGGATGGTTATGGATGGTGACAGAGTGACTTGATTCTCCTGGATGGTTATGGATGGTGACAGAGTGACTTGATTCTCCTGGATGGTTATGGACGGTGACAGAGTGACTTGAGTCTCCTGGATGGTTATGGATGGTGACAGAGTGACTTGAGTCTCCTGGATGGTTATGGATGGTGACAGAGTGACTTGATTCTCCTGGATGGTTATGGACGGTGACAGAGTGACTTGAGTCTCCTGGATGGTTATGGATGGTGACAGAGTGACTTGAGTCTCCTGGATGGTTATGGACGGTGACAGAGTGACTTGAGTCTCCTGGATGGTTATGGACGGTGAGAGAGTGACTTGAGTCTCCTGGATGGTTATGGACGGTGACAGAGTGACTTGATTCTCCTGGATGGTTATGGATGGTGAGAGAGTGACTTGATTCTCCTGGATGGTTATGGACGATGAGAGAGTGACTTGAGTCTCCTGGATGGTTATGGACAGTGAGAGAGTGACTTGATTCTCCTGGATGGTTATGGACGGTGAGTGGTCACCACCTGCCAACTGGATTCTCAGTTTCTCACATGTTCATGGTGTGTGTGTGTGTGTGTGTGTGTCATCTTGGGAGAGGGAGACGGATAGAGAGAAAGAGAGAGAGGGAGAGGGAGGGAGGGAGAGAGAGAGACAAAAAGAGAGAGGGAGGGAGAGAGAGAGAGACAAAGAGGGAGAGATGCGGAGAGAGATGTCGTCATACCGTCTCTGGCCTTAAGAGGGCGCTGTGCTGAATTGAAGGTGAGAGGTTTGGGGCTACAGTACAGTAGTTACTTGGGACTTCATGAGGATGACATTACATAATTCATTGGAAAGTTTTGTTCAGTTGAAGGTGTGGAAAAATGAATGTAAAGTCCTTCAGCAGAGTTATTTTAAGACACGCTCAATCAGAAGTCAGGAATGTGTTCTCCCTGATACTAACAGTCAGCAGCCCACCCTCTGACAGGGTTCAGTCCCAAATGGCCCCCTATTCCCTATGTAGGGCACTACTTTTACCAGAGCCCTATGAGCCGTAGTCTAAGGTAGTGCACTACATAGGGAATAGGGTGCTGTTTGGGACTCCTCCGGGTTTTCCTGGACCCATGGACCGTTGGACCGACAGATTGAATACTCTTAGTTGTTTAGGCAGGGGTTTTGGAAATGTTTTTGAGTACTTAAGGTCACCAGGTTTCTAGAATAGGAAAATAGGCCATGTTTTTTTTACCTCAAAGTGTTTGATTGTGAAGCAAAAAAAGAGAAAGCCAATCTGTGTGTGGACTCGATGACAGTTTGGAGTGAGCACAGAGGCACTGACGCTGTGATTTCACAACATTACCACACTCTGGGGGTTTTCAGATCAGTTGACTAGTAGTACTGCTATCCCTGCCACGAGCAGAAGGTGTCTAACAGGAAGCTTAGAGTGGAAGACAGCACCTGGAAGACAGCACCTGAAAGGCAGCACCTGGAAGACAGCACCTGGAAGGCAGCACCTGGAAGACAGCACCTGGAAGACAGCACCTGGAGGACAGCACCTGGAAGACAGCACCTGGAAGACAGCACCTGGAAGACAGCACCTGAAGGACAGCACCTGAAGGACAGCACCTGGAGGACAGCACCTGGAAGACAGCACCTGGAAGACAGCACCTGAAGGACAGCACCTGGAAGACAGCACCTGGAATACAGCACCTGGACGACAGCACCTGGAAGACAGCACCTGGAGGACAGCACCTGGAGGACAGCACCTGGAAGACAGCACCTGGAAGACAGCACCTGGAAGACAGCACCTGGAGGACAGCACCTGGAAGACAGCACCTGGAAGACAGCACCTGGAGGACAGCACCTGGAAGACAGCACCTGGAAGACAGCACCTGGAAGGCAGCACCTGGAAGGCAGCACCTGGAGGACAGCACCTGGAAGACAGCACCTGGAAGACAGCACCTGGAGGACAGCACCTGGAAGACAGCACCTGGAGGACAGCACCTGGAAGACAGCACCTGAAAGACAGCACCTGGAAGGCAGCACCTGGAAGACAGCACCTGGAAGGCAGCACCTGGCTACACACTGGCAGAGAGAGGTTTCAGAGGTTCATCTCCTGGACTTATCAACAGGTGAACCACAGCTCCAGGTGAACCACAGCTCCAGGTGAACCACAGCTCCAGGTGAGACACAGCTCCAGGTGAGACCACAGCTCCAGGTGAGACAGCTCCAGGTTAGACCACAGCTCCAGGTGAGACCACAGCTCCAGGTGAACCACAGCTCCAGGTGAGACACAGCTCCAGGTGAGACCACAGCTCCAGGTGAGACCACAGCTCCAGGTGAGACCACAGCTCCAGGTGAGACCACAGCTCCAGGTGAACCACAGCTCCAGGTGAGACCACAGCTCCAGGTGAACCACAGCTCCAGGTGAACCACAGCTCCAGGTGAACCACAGCTCCAGGTGAGACCACAGCTCCAGGTGAACCACAGCTCCAGGTGAGACCACAGCTCCAGGTGAACCACAGCTCCAGGTGAACCACAGCTCCAGGTGAGACCACAGCTCCAGGTGAGACCACAGCTCCAGGTGAGACCACAGCTCCAGGTGAGACCACAGCTCCAGGTGAACCACAGCTCCAGGTGAGACCACAGCTCCAGGTGAGACCACAGCTCCAGGTGAGACCACAGCTCCAGGTGAGACCACAGCTCCAGGTGAGGCCACAGCTCCAGGTGAACCACAGCTCCAGGTGAGACCACAGCTCCAGGTGAGACCACAGCTCCAGGTGAACCACAGCTCCAGGTGAACCACAGCTCCAGGTGAGACCACAGCTCCAGGTGAGACCACAGCTCCAGGTGAGACCACAGCTTTAGGGAGCTGGGTTGTGGGTGAGGAGATGGGGGTGAGTGTCGTGAACACACCTCCAGGGCATCAATCACCTGGATGGTTACCTGACATCCTCACACTGCTACAGAACCCATACCAGTATGACTACATTAGCATGTTGCAACCTCCCCGGATAAATGACCCCATCACACTGCTACGTCTTACATATTTCAAGTAGCCAAGCATTGAGGTGGGCTACCCAAGTTCCAGGGGGTGTAGAGTGGTGACAGCCAGCGTGTCGACCTGGTCCACAGACCAGCTCCATCATAGCTGTACGACTGGAGAGAGGAGAACAGGAGGCTGGGAGGGGGACCTCCCGCTGTGAAGCAGGGAGAGGAGGGGGACCTCCCGCTGTGAAGCAGGGAGAGGAGGCTGGGAGGGGGACCTCCCGCTGTGAAGCAGGGAGAGGAGGCTGGGAGGGGGACCTCCCGCTGTGAAGCAGAGAGAGGAGGCTGGGAGGGGGACCTCCCACTGTGAAGCAGAGAGAGGAGGCTGGGAGGGGGACCTCCCGCTGTGAAGCAGGGAGAGGAGGCTGGGAGGGGGACCTCCCGCTGTGAAGCAGGGACAGGAGGCTGGGAGGGGACCTCCCACTGTGAAGCAGGAACAGGAGGCTGGGAGGGGGACCTCCCGCTTATAGGTTATTAAGGTCTTTAAGGTTTTAGTATCTCTGACAATAGAGACATGAGGACCCAGCTTATTGGTTTATTAAGGTATTAGTATATCTGACAATAGAGACATGAGGACCCAGCTTATTGGTTTATTAAGGTATTAGTATATCTGACAATAGAGACATGAGGACCCAGCTTATTGGTTTATTAAGGTATTAGTATATCTGACAATAGAGACATGAGAACCCAGCTTATTGGTTTATTAAGGTATTAGTATATCTGACAATAGAGACACGAGGACCCAGCTTATAGGTTATTAAGGTCTTTGTGGTATCAATATCTGACAATAGAGACATGAGGACCCAGCTTATTGGTTTATTAAGGTATTAGTATATCTGACAATAGAGACACGAGGACCCAGCTTATAGGTTATTAAGGTCTTTGTGGTATCAATATCTGACAATAGGTTGTTTTGTAATACGTGAAGTGCATAAGAGGTTTGGAGCTCACAGGAAGCATTTCCCGACACCCGCAATATTTAATTTATTCAACCTTTATTCAACCTTCATTCAACCTTTATTCAACCTTTATTTAACCTGTATTCAACCTGTATTCAACCTTTATTCAACCTTTATTCAACCTTTATTCAACCTGTATTCAACCTTTATTCAACCTGTATTCAACCTTTATTCAACCTTTATTTAACCTTTATTCAACCTTTATTTAACCTTTATTCAACCTTTATTTAACCTTTATTCAGCCTTTATTTAACCTTTATTCAACCTGTATTCAACCTGTATTCAACCTTTATTCAACCTTTATTTAACCTTTATTCAACCTTTATTTAACCTTTATTCAACCTTTATTTAACCTTTATTCAACCTTTATTTAACCTTTATTCAACCTTTATTTAACCTTTATTCAACCTGTATTCAACCTGTATTCAACCTTTATTTAACCTTCATTCAACCTTTATTTAACCTTTATTCAACCTTATTTTAACCTTTATTCAACCTTTATTTAACCTTTATTCAACCTGTATTCAACCTTTATTCAACCTTATTCAACCTTTATTCAACCTTTATCTCAACTAGGCAAGTCAGTTAATTTCTTATTTACAATGACAGCCTAAACCCCGGCCAAACCCCCAACCCCGGAGGACTCCGGGCCAATGGTGCGCCGCCCTATGGGACTCCCAATCACGGCCGGTTGTGACGCAGTCTGGGATAACATCTGCTAAATATGCGTACGTGCCCAATAACATTTGATTTGATTTGTCCTGTTCTGGAATAGGCAGTTACACCACCAATCAAATGCCCCTCCCCCGCCCCTATCCACTTCCCTGATGATCTTTCCCCGGCCTGCTAAAGTTGGTGGAGACCCAAAACATCTATTACAGTATAGGAGGGGAATTGTGGCTGCTAGCTCGGCTGCTGGGGTCTGATGTGTCTTGGCTGGGTGCTATGCTGTATTCAGACCACACAGGGCCTCTAACACGACACAGCGATACAATTTCCTCTTGGAAATATTTTGTTACTGTTCGTGTCCACCAAGCTCATCTGTCTATGTGAGAACATTTCCCGTATGTGTGTGTGTGTGTGTGTGTGTGTGTGTGCATTCACGCGTGTGTGCTCTGCTCAAAGCGTGGCCTTATGGGTCTAATTGAATGACCATGTTGTGGGTAGAGAGATGGTGTTTGATGTGGTTCCTACATGCACCAGCCAGGTATCTCCTATTGACGTTAGTGGGTAGAGATGGTGTACGTCTCTACAGTGACGTCTCTACAGTAACGTCTCTACAGTGACGTCTCTACCGTGACGTCTCTACAGTGACATCTCTACCGTGACGTCTCTACAGTGACGTCTCTACCGTGACGTCTCTACAGTGACGTCTCTACCGTGACGTCTCTACCGTGACGTCTCTACAGTGACGTCTCTACAGTAACGTCTCTACAGTGAGGTCTCTACAGTGACGTCTCTACAGTGACGTCTCTACAGTGACGTCTCTACAGTAACGTCTCTACCGTGACGTCTCTACAGTGACATCTCTACCGTGACGTCTCTACAGTGACGTCTCTACCGTGACGTCTCTACAGTGACGTCTCTACCGTGACGTCTCTACCGTGACGTCTCTACAGTGACGTCTCTACAGTAACGTCTCTACAGTGAGGTCTCTACAGTAACGTCTCTATAATGACGTCTCTACAGCGACGTATCTACAGTGACTGTTCTCTATCAAAGTCTTTATTCTATTTTATAGGAGGAGTTCAACTGGAATTGAGAAATTTGATGCCTGAAGTTGGTTTTGATTTTAACGTGATTTTATTCTAACCCATCTCAGTGCTAGAGGCTTCACTACAGACACCCTGGTTCGAATCCAGACTGTATCACAACCTGGCTGTGATTGGGAGTCCCATAGGGCGGCGCACAATTTGCCCAACGTCGTCCGGGTTTGGCCGGTGTAGGCCGTCATTGTAAATAAGAATTTGGTCTGAACTGACTTTCCTAGTTAAAAAAGGTAAATAGAGGTCTACTTACCCACACCTGGACATCATTACCTACACCATGATATCATTACCCACACCTGGACATCATTACCCACACCCGGACGTCATTACCCACACCTGGACACCATTAACCACACCTGGATGTCATTACCCACACCTGGATACCATTACCCACACCCTGATATCATTACCCACACCTGGACGTCATTACCCACACCTGGACATCATTACCCACACCTGGACATCATTACCCACACCTGGACATCATTACCCACACCCGGACGTCATTACCCACACCCGGACATCATTACTCACACCCGGACATCATTACCCACACCTGGACACCATTACCCACACCCTGATATCATTACCCACACCTGGACGTCATTACCCACACCTGGATGTCATTACCCCCCTGGATTTCATTACCCACACCTGGATGTCATTACCCACACCTGGATGTCATTACCCCCTGGATGTCATTACCCACACCTGGATGTCATTACCCACACCTGGATGTCATTACCCACACCTGGATGTCATTACCCACACCTGGAGTCATTACCCACACCTGGACACCATTATTTCCTTGATTACTCTCCATTTATTTAGAGCTCAATAGACAGCAGTCACTAGATAGTATTGTTTAATTCACGTTCTGTATTCTTCTCTTGTATTGTTTATCTGATTTCATCCTTATTAAACTCACCTTCTACACCTGCTTCCTGACTCCCAGTGTAGGGAACAACACACATGTATTATGGTTAGTGTGATATCTCTGAATGATACTAATTACACATAGTAACTATGGTTAGCGTGATATCTCTGAATGATACTAATTACACACAGTAACTATGGTTAGTGTGATATCTCTGAATGATACTAATTACACACAGTAACTATGGTTAGCGTGATATCTCTGAATGATACTAATTACACACAGTAACTATGGTTAGCGTGAGGTCTCTGAATGATACTAATTACACACAGTAACTATGGTTAGTGTGATATCTCTGAATGATACTAATTACACACAGTAACTATGGTTAGTGTGATATCTCTGAATGATACTAATTACACATAGTAACTATGGTTAGCGTGATATCTCTGAATGATACTAATTACACACAGTAACTATGGTTAGCGTGAGGTCTCTGAATGATACTAATTACACACAGTAACTATGGTTAGCGTGATATCTCTGAATGATACTAATTACACACAGTAACTATGGTTAGCGTGATATCTCTGAATGATACTAATTACACACAGTAACTATGGTTAGCGTGAGGTCTCTGAATGATACTAATTACACACAGTACTATGGTTAGCGTGATATCTCTGAATGATACTAATTACACACAGTAACTATGGTTAGCGTGAGGTCTCTGAATGTGGCTTTGCTTTCTGCTTTCTGGCGTAATTTTGTTCGAAGACGTTCGTGGACCAGTGTGATCATCTACAGAAGAATACGGCCTCACCTAAAGCAGCTCACGCTACCACACTACTAAAGACTGATGCAGCAACTATCTGACTGAAGATAATGACCAAGACTGATGCAGCAACTATCTGACTGAAGATAATGACCAAGACTGATGCAGCAACTATCTGACTGAAGATAATGACCAAGACTGATGCAGCAACTATCTGACTGACTGAAGATAATGACCAAGACTGATGCAGCAACTATCTGACTGAAGATAATGACCAAGACTGATGCAGCAACTATCTGACTGACTGAAGATAATGACCAAGACTGATGCAGCAACTACCAGACTGACTGAAGATAATGACCAAGACTGATGCAGCAACTACCTGACTGAAGATAATGACCAAGACTGATGCAGCAACTATCTGACTGACTGAAGATAATGACCAAGACTGATGCAGCAACTACCAGACTGACTGAAGATAATGACCAAGACTGATGCAGCAACTACCTGACTGAAGATAATGATTAAAGACTGATGCAGCAACTATCTGACTGAAGATAATGACCAAGACTGATGCAGCAACTATCTGACTGAAGATAATGACCAAGACTGATGCAGCAACTATCTGACTGAAGATAATGACCAAGACTGATGCAGCAACTATCTGACTGACTGAAGATAATGACCAAGACTGATGCAGCAACTATCTGACTGAAGATAATGACCAAGACTGATGCAGCAACTATCTGACTGACTGAAGATAATGACCAAGACTGATGCAGCAACTACCAGACTGACTGAAGATAATGACCAAGACTGATGCAGCAACTACCTGACTGAAGATAATGACCAAGACTGATGCAGCAACTATCTGACTGACTGAAGATAATGACCAAGACTGATGCAGCAACTACCAGACTGACTGAAGATAATGACCAAGACTGATGCAGCAACTACCTGACTGAAGATAATGATTAAAGACTGATGCAGCAACTATCTGACTGAAGATAATGACCAAGACTGATGCAGCAACTATCTGACTGAAGATAATGACCAAGACTGATGCAGCAACTATCTGACTGACTGAAGATAATGACCAAGACTGATGCAGCAACTACCAGACTGACTGAAGATAATGACCAAGACTGATGCAGCAACTACCTGACTGAAGATAATGACCAAGACTGATGCAGCAACTACCAGACTGACTGAAGATAATGACCAAGACTGATGCAGCAACTACCAGACTGACTGAAGATAATGACCAAGACTGATGCAGCAACTACCTGACTGAAGATAATGATAAAGACTGATGCAGCAAAGACTGAAGATGCAGCAACTGATGCAGCAACTATCTGACTGAAGATAATGACCAAGACTGATGCAGCAACTATCTGACTGACTGAAGATAATGACCAAGACTGATGCAGCAACTATCTGACTGAAGATAATGACCAAGACTGATGCAGCAACTATCTGACTGACTGAAGATAATGACCAAGACTGATGCAGCAACTACCAGACTGACTGAAGATAATGACCAAGACTGATGCAGCAACTACCTGACTGAAGATAATGACCTGAAGATAATGAAGACTGATGCAGCAACTACCTGACTGAAGATAATGATTAAAGACTGATGCAGCAACTATCTGACTGAAGATAATGACCAAGACTGATGCAGCAACTATCTGACTGAAGATAATGACCAAGACTGATGCAGCAACTATCTGACTAAGATAATGACCAAGACTGATGCAGCAACTATCTGACTGACTGAAGATAATGACCAAGACTGATGCAGCAACTATCTGACTGAAGATAATGACCAAGACTGATGCAGCAACTATCTGACTGACTGAAGATAATGACCAAGACTGATGCAGCAACTACCAGACTGACTGAAGATAATGACCAAGACTGATGCAGCAACTACCTGACTGAAGATAATGACCAAGACTGATGCAGCAACTATCTGACTGACTGAAGATAATGACCAAGACTGATGCAGCAACTACCAGACTGACTGAAGATAATGACCAAGACTGATGCAGCAACTACCTGACTGAAGATAATGATTAAAGACTGATGCAGCAACTATCTGACTGAAGATAATGACCAAGACTGATGCAGCAACTATCTGACTGAAGATAATGACCAAGACTGATGCAGCAACTATCTGACTGACTGAAGATAATGACCAAGACTGATGCAGCAACTACCAGACTGACTGAAGATAATGACCAAGACTGATGCAGCAACTACCTGACTGAAGATAATGACCAAGACTGATGCAGCAACTACCAGACTGACTGAAGATAATGACCAAGACTGATGCAGCAACTACCAGACTGACTGAAGATAATGACCAAGACTGATGCAGCAACTTGACTGAAGATAATGATTAAAGACTGATGCAGCAACTATCTGACTGAAGATAATGACCAAGACTGATGGTTGAAGATAATGACCAAGACTGATGCAGCAACTATCTGACTGAAGATAATGACCAAGACTGATGCAGCAACTACCTGACTGAAGATAATGACCAAGACTGATGCAGCTACTATCTGACTGACTGAAGATAATGATAAAAGATTATATGAAGCATTAAATTATTGGAGGAGATGACCAGACTGTAGGAGGTTGTGTGGAGTCCACCAGACTGTAGCAGGTTGTGTGGAGACCACCAGACTGTAGCAGGTTGTGTGGAGACCACCAGACTGTAGCAGGTTGTGTGGAGACCACCAGACTGTAGCAGGTTGTGTGGAGACGACCAGACTGTAGCAGGTTGTGTGGAGACCACCAGACTGTAGCAGGTTGTGTGGAGACCACCAGACTGTAGCAGGTTGTGTTGAGACCATCAGACTGTAGCAGGTTGTATGGAGACGACCAGACTGTAGCAGGTTGTGTTGAGACGACCAGACTGTAGCAGGTTGTGTGGAGACGACCAGACTGTAGCAGGTTGTGTGGAGACGACCAGACTGTAGCAGGTTGTGTGGAGACGACCAGACTGTAGCAGGTTGTGTGGAGACGACCAGACTGTAGCAGGTTGTGTGGAGACGACCAGACTGTAGCAGGTTGTGTGGAGACGACCAGACTGTAGCAGGTTGTGTTGAGACCACCAGACTGTAGCAGGTTGTGTGGAGACGACCAGACTGTAGCAGGTTGTGTTGAGACCACCAGACTGTAGCAGGTTGTATGGAGACGACCAGACTGTAGCAGGTTGTGTGGAGACCGCCAGACTGTAGCTGGTTGTGTGGAGACGACCAGACTGTAGCAGGTTGTGTGGAGACCACCAGACTGTAGCAGGTTGTGTGGAGACGACCAGACTGTAGCAGGTTGTGTGGAGACGACCAGACTGTAGCAGGTTGTGTTGAGACGACCAGACTGTAGCAGGTTGTGTGGAGACCACCAGACTGTAGCAGGTTGTGTGGAGACCACCAGACTGTAGCAGGTTGTGTGGAGACGACCAGACTGTAGCAGGTTGTGTTGAGACGACCAGACTGTAGCAGGTTGTATGGAGACCACCAGACTGTAGCAGGTTGTGTGGAGACCACCAGACTGTAGCAGGTTGTGTGGAGACCACCAGACTGTAGCAGGTTGTGTGGAGACCACCAGACTGTAGCAGGTTGTGTGGAGACGGAGACGACCAGACTGTAGCAGGTTGTATGGAGACGACCAGACTGTAGCAGGTTGTGTGGAGACGACCAGACTGTAGCAGGTTGTGTGGAGACGGAGACGACCAGACTGTAGCAGGTTGTGTGGAGACTACCAGACTGTAGCAGGTTGTGTGGAGACGACCAGACTGTAGCAGGTTGTGTGGAGACTACCAGACTGTAGCAGGTTGTGTGGAGACGACCAGACTGTAGCAGGTTGTATGGAGACGACCAGACTGTAGCAGGTTGTGTGGAGACCACCAGACTGTAGCAGGTTGTATATTTATGCCACATAAGGCATTCAGTCCTTCCAGGTATTTTTCCTCGTGGACGAAGGCATGAATAACAGGAGAGGAAAATAGTTCAGCCAACGATGAGACGTAGCGGTGGAATTTCACAGTTAAATAAACCATAGAAACGTCCAGGAACCTTCTCCTCTGGAAATGTAGCTGACCCTCCAACACACACACACACACACACACACACACACACACACACACACTCACACTCACACTCACCAGTAGAACAGTCACCAGTGGAACAGTCACCAGTAGAACAGTCACCAGTGGAACACTCACCAGTAGAACAGTCACCAGTAGAACACTCACCAGTAGAACACTCACCAGTAGAACAGTCACCAGTAGAACACTCACCAGTAGAACACTCACCAGTGGAACACTCACCAGTAGAACACTCACCAGTAGAACAGTCACCAGTAGAACACTCACCAGTGGAACAGTCACCGTAACAGATTCTCATTCTCCCATGACCAACTCGTTTCCCTTCTGAAACAACGATGGTCAGATGAGCAGTCATTCAGTCCTGACAGTCAACTTCACACACTTTTATTGCTCTGTCATGACTTGTTTTTGGTCCAGCTTCCTGAGCAGACGTTTGGGGATGTCCCCATTTCTCTGTTTGTTTGAGCTACAGTTGCAGGTGTATTTCTCTGACACGGCAATGCGTGGTCTCTCCCCTGGTCGTCCCTCAGCCCTATAAAGTCTGAATTATGTGGACTAAGTGCAGGAGGACAGAGCCTGACCACAGGCAGCCAACCGCAGACCAAAATGGCAGCCGTCATAAAGGGGACTTCACTTCAGGAAATAAAACGTATGTCCACAACTGGGCTATACTATGAACCAACACACTACAGTACACAGTCCATTACTGGGATATAATATGAACCAACACACTACAGTACACAGTCCATTACTGGGCTATACTATGAACCAATACACTACAGTACACAGTCCATTACTGGGATATACTATGAACCAACACACTACAGTACACAGTCCATTACTGGGATATACTATGAACCAACACACTACAGTACACAGTCCACTACTGGGCTATACTATGAACCAACACACTACAGTACACAGTCCATTACTGGGATATACACTACAGTACACAGTCCACTACTGGGCTATACTATGAACCAACACACTACAGTACACAGTCCATTACTGGGATATACTATGAACCAACACACTACAGTACACAGTCCATTACTGGGATATACTATGAACCAATACACTACAGTACACAGACCATTACTGGGATATACTATGAACCAATACACTACAGTACACAGTCCATTACTGGGCTATACTATGAACCAACACACTACAGTACACAGTCCATTACTGGGATATACACTACAGTACACAGTCCATTACTGGGATATACTATGAACCAACACACTACAGTACACAGTCCATTACTGGGATATACTATGAACCAACACACTACAGTGCACAGTCCATTACTGGGATATACTATGAACCAATACACTACAGTACACAGTCCATTACTGGGATATACACTACAGTACACAGTCCATTACTGGGCTATACTATGAACCAACACACTACAGTACACAGTCCATTACTGGGATATACACTACAGTACACAGTCCATTACTGGGATATACTATGAACCAACACACTACAGTACACAGTCCATTACTGGGATATACTATGAACCAACACACTACAGTACACAGTCCATTACTGGGATATACTAGGAACCAACACACTACAGTACACAGTCCATTACTGGGATATACCTTGAACCAATACACTACAGTACACAGTCCATTACTGGGATATACTATGAACCAACACACTACAGTACACAGTCCATTACTGGGATATACTATGAACCAACACACTACAGTACACAGTCCATTACTGGGATATACTATGAACCAACACACTACAGTACACAGTCCATTACTGGGATATACTATGAACCAACACACTACAGTACACAGTCCATTACTGGGATATACTATGAACCAATACACTACAGTACACAGTCCATTACTGGGATATACTATGAACCAACAAACTACAGTACACAGTCCATTACTGGGCTATACTATGAACCAATACACTACAGTACACAGTCCATTACTGGGCTATACTATGAACCAACACACTACAGTACACAGTCCATTACTGGGATATACTATGAACCAACACACTACAGTACACAGTCCATTACTGGGATATACCTTGAACCAATACACTACAGTACACAGTCCATTACTGGGATATACTATGAACCAACACACTACAGTACACAGTCCATTACTGGGATATACTATGAACCAATACACTACAGTACACAGTCCATTACTGGGATATACACTACAGTACACAGTCCATTACTGGGATATACACTACAGTACCTTACAGTACACAGTCCATTACTGGGATGTACTATGAACCAATACACAGTCCATTACTGGGATATACACTACAGTACACTACAGTACACAGTCCATTACTGGGATATACACTACAGTACACTACAGTACACAGTCCATTACTGGGCTGGAGTTCTGGGCGTACTCAGAAAGGCATGTGACCCCTGCCAAGACAGCAGCTACTCTTCCTGGGGTTTATTATGGATCCCCATTAGTTCCTGCCAAGGCAGCAGCTACTCTTCCTGGGATTTATTATGGATCCCCATTAGTTCCTGCCAAGGCAGCAGCTGCCAAGGCAGCAGCTACTCTTCCTGGGGTTTATTATGGATCCCCATTAGTTCCTGCCAAGGCAGCAGCTACTCTTCCTGGGGTTTATTATGGATCCCCATTAGTTCCTGCCAAGGCAGCAGCTACTCTTCCTGGGGTTTACTATGGATCCCCATTAGTTCCTGCCAAGGCTGCAGCTACTCTTCCTGGGGTTTATTATGGATCCCCATTAGTTCCTGCCAAGGCAGCAGCTACTCTTCCTGGGATTTATTATGGATCCCCATTAGTTCCTGTCACGGCAGCAGCTACTCTTCCTGGGGTTTATTATGGATCCCCATTAGTTCCTGCCAAGGCAGCAGCTACTCTTCCCGGGGTTTATGATGGATCCCCATTAGTTCCTGCCAAGGCAGCAGCTACTCTTCCCGGGGTTTATGATGGATCCCCATTAGTTCCTGCCAAGGCAGCAGCTACTCTTTCCGGGGTCCAGCAAAATTAAGGCAGTTTATACAATTTAAAAAGCATTACATTACATTCACAGATTTCACAACACACTGTCTGCCCTCAGGACCACCCTACACAACCACCCTATATGAATACCACTGATACCCTATGTGAATACCACTGATATGACCACCCTACCTGAATACCACTGATACGACCACCCTATATGAATACCACTGATATGACCACCCTATATGAATACCACTGATATGACCACCCTATATGAATACCACTGATACCCTATGTGAATACCACTGATATGACCACCCTATATGAATACCACTGATACCCTATATGAATACCACTGATATGACCACCCTATATGAATACCACTGATATGACCACCCTATATGAATACCACTGATATGACCACCCTATATGAATACCACTGATACCCTATATGAATACCACTGATATGACCACCCTATATGAATACCACTGATACCCTATATGAATACCACTGATATGACCACCCTATATGAATACCACTGATATGACCACCCTATATGAATACCACTGATACCCTATATGAATACCACTGATATGACCACCCTATATGAATACCACTGATACCCTATATGAATACCACTGATACCCTATATGAATACCACTGATACCCTATATGAATACCACTGATATGACCACCCCTATATGAATACCACTGATATGACCCTATATGAATACCCTATATGAATACCACTGATACCCTATTTGAATACCACTGATATGACCACCCTATATGAATACCAATGATACCCTATATGAATACCACTGATATGACCACCCTATATGAATACCACTGATATGACCACCCTATATGAATACCACTGATACCCTATTTGAATACCACTGATATGACCACCCTATTTGAATACCACTGATATGACCACCCTATATGAATACCACTGATACCCTATATGAATACCACTGATAACCTATGTGAATACCACTGATACCCTATATGAATACCACTGATATGACCACCCTATATGAATACCACTGATATGACCACCCTATATGAATACCACTGATATGACCACCCTATGTGAATACCACTGATACACCCTATATGAATACCACTGATATGACCACCCTATATGAATACCACTGATATGACCACCACCCTATATGAATACCACTGATACCCTATGTGAATACCACTGATATGACCACCCTATATGAATACCACTGATATGACCACCCTATATGAATACCACTGATATGACCACCCTATGTGAATACCACTGATACACTATATGAATACCACTGATATGACCACCCTATATGAATACCACTGATATGACCACCCTATATGAATACCACTGATACACTATATGAATACCACTGAAATGACCACCCTAACCTCTTGGTTTAAACTGAGCTGTTTTGTTTAATTTCTGTTTGTAAGTTTGTTTAAAATGTATGTATTGAGAGACGCAATGATGGTGATGGGGTGAGAGAAGCACCGAGCGGGAAGAGGAAAATGGTGTACGTATGTATGGGTGTGTATATGTGTGTGTGTGTGTGTATGTATGCGTGTGTGTGTGTATATGCATGGGTATATGTATGTGTGTGTATGTGTGTGTATGTATGCATGTGTATATATATGCACGTAGATATGTGTAAGTGGGTGCTGTTTTTCTTGTTTTTGTTCTGTGTGCTTTGTCTCTGTTGTTGTATCTCTTAATATGGGTGAAAATTGTGAAATTGGTCAACAATCCTGGTCAACAGTAGAGCCCTATGGGACCTGGTCAACAGTAGTGTACTCTATAGGTCCTGGTCAACAGTAGTGTACTCTATAGGTCCTGGTCAACAGTAGAGCCCTATGGGACCTGGTCAACAGCAGTGTACTCTATAGGTCCTGGTCAACAGTAGTGTACTCTATAGGTCCTGGTCAACAGTAGAGCCCTATGGGACCTGGTCAACAGCAGTGTACTCTATAGGTCCTGGTCAACAGTAGTGTACTCTATAGGTCCTGGTCAACAGTAGAGCCCTATGGGTCCTGGTCAACAGTAGAGCCCTATGGGTCCTGGTCAACAGTAGAGCTCTATAGGTCCTGGTCAACAGTAGAGCCCTTTGGGTCCTGGTCAACAGTAGAGCCCTATAGGTCCTGGTCAACAGTAGAGCCCTATGGGTCCTGGTCAACAGTAGAGCCCTATAGGTCCTGGTCAACAGTAGAGCCCTATGGGTCCTGGTCAACAGTAGAGCCCTATGGGTCCTGGTCAACAGTAGAGCCCTATGGGTCCTGGTCAACAGTAGAGCCCTATGGGTCCTGGTCAACAGTAGAGCCCTATGGGTCCTGGTCAACAGTAGAGCCCTATGGGTCCTGGTCAACAGTAGAGCCCTATGGGACCTGGTCAACAGTAGAGCCCTATGGGTCCTGGTCAACAGTAGTGTACCCTATGGGTCCTGGTCAACAGTAGAGCCCTATGGGACCTGGTCAACAGCAGTGTACTCTATAGGTCCTGGTCAACAGTAGTGTACTCTATAGGTCCTGGTCAACAGTAGAGCCCTATGGGTCCTGGTCAACAGTAGAGCCCTATGGGACCTGGTCAACAGCAGTGTACTCTATAGGTCCTGGTCAACAGTAGTGTACTCTATAGGTCCTGGTCAACAGTAGAGCCCTATAGGTCCTGGTCAACAGTAGAGCCCTATGGGACCTGGTCAACAGTAGAGCTCTATAGGTCCTGGTCAACAGTAGAGCCCTGTGGGTCCTGGTCAACAGTAGAGCCCTATAGGTCCTGGTCAACAGTAGAGCCCTATGGGTCCTGGTCAACAGTAGAGTACTCTATGGGTCCTGGTCAACAGTAGAGCCCTATGGGTCCTGGTCAACAGTAGAGCCCTATAGGTCCTGGTCAACAGTAGAGCCCTATGGGTCCTGGTCAACAGTAGTGTACTCTATGGGTCCTGGTCAACAGTAGAGCCCTATAGGTCCTGGTCAACAGTAGTGTACTCTATAGGTCCTGGTCAACAGTAGAGCCCTATGGGTCCTGGTCAACAGTAGAGCCCTATAGGTCCTGGTCAACAGTAGAGCCCTATGGGTCCTGGTCAACAGTAGAGCCCTATGGGTCCTGGTCAACAGTAGAGCCCTATGGGTCCTGGTCAACAGTAGAGCCCTATGGGTCCTGGTCAACAGTAGTGCCCTATGGGTCCTGGTCAACAGTAGTGTACTCTATAGGTCCTGGTCAACAGTAGAGCCCTATGGGACCTGGTCAACAGTAGTGTACTCTATAGGTCCTGGTCAACAGTAGTGTACTCTATAGGTCCTGGTCAACAGTAGAGCCCTATGGGTCCTGGTCAACAGTAGAGCCCTATGGGGACCTGGTCAACAGCAGTGTACTCTATAGGTCCTGGTCAACAGTAGTGTACTCTATAGGTCCTGGTCAACAGTAGAGCCCTATGGGACCTGGTCAACAGCAGTGTACTCTATAGGTCCTGGTCAACAGTAGTGTACTCTATAGGTCCTGGTCAACAGTAGAGCCCTATAGGTCCTGGTCAACAGTAGAGCCCTATGGGTCCTGGTCAACAGTAGAGCTCTATAGGTCCTGGTCAACAGTAGAGCCCTGTGGGTCCTGGTCAACAGTAGAGCCCTATAGGTCCTGGTCAACAGTAGAGCCCTGTGGGTCCTGGTCAACAGTAGTGTACTCTATGGGTCCTGGTCAACAGTAGAGCCCTATAGGTCCTGGTCAACAGTAGAGCCCTGTGGGTCCTGGTCAACAGTAGTGTACTCTATAGGTCCTGGTCAACAGTAGAGCCCTATAGGTCCTGGTCAACAGCAAAGCCCTATGGGTCCTGGTCAACAATAGAGCTCTATAGGTCCTGGTCAACAGTAGTGTACTTTGTAGGCAACATGGCTTCATTTGGGACTTCATTGTTCTGGGAGTTTCTCAGCCCATCTCAGCTCGTCTCTTTGATGACAGGAAAAACAACATCTGAAAACATCTGGTGCTCAGACACAGAGGATGAATCACTGGGCGTACTGCCATCTGGCCTGGGGGAGCTGCAGAGCACGGTGTGTGTGTGTGTGTGTGTGTGTGTGTGTGTGTGTGTGTGAATCCCACCTGGTTCGTTGAGAATGATATACTGGTCGTTGAGAATGATATACTGTCGTGAAAAAGTCGATGCACGTTCTCACAAAACAAAAGAGAATTCCTCCCTGATGAACCTGCTGATGTCAGTACACAGACCTACCACTCTGACTGATGTCAGTACACAGACCTACCACTCTGACTGATGTCAGTACACAGACCTACCACTCTGACTGATGTCAGTACACAGACCTACCACTCTGACTGATGTCAGTACACAGACCTACCACTCTGACTGATGTCAGTACACAGACCTACCACTCTGACTGATATCAGTACACAGACCTACCACTCTGATGAACCTGCTGATGTCAGTACACAGACCTACCACTCTGACTGATGTCAGTACACAGACCTACCACTCTGACTGATGTCAGTACACAGACCTACCACTCTGACTGATGTCAGTACACAGACCTACCACTCTGACTGATGTCAGTACACAGACCTACCACTCTGACTGATGTCAGTACACAGACCTACCACTCTGACTGATGTCAGTACACAGACCTACCACTCTGACTGATATCAGTACACAGACCTACCACTCTGATGAACCTGCTGATGTCAGTATATAGACCTACCACTCTGACTGATGTCAGTACACAGACCTACCACACTGACTGATGTCAGTACACAGACCTACCACTCTGACTGATATCAGTACACAGACCTACCACTCTGACTGATGTCAGTACACAGACCTACCACTCTGACTGATATCAGTACACAGACCTGCCACTCTGATGAACCTGCTGATGTCGGTCCTGTTGCTACATTCTTGTTGTACGTACTGAATATACAGATTGGTATGTTTACAGTGCATTCTGAGAGTTTATCCACATTTTGTTACGTTACAGCCTTATTCTAAAATTCATTCAATTGTTGTTTTTTTACTTCATCAATCTACACACAATACCCCATAATGACATCACAATACCCCATAATGACATCACAATACCCCATAATGACATCACAATACCCCATAATGACATCACAATACCCCATAAAGACATCACAATACCCCATAATGACATCACAATACCCCATAATGACATCACAATACCCCATAATGACATCACAATACCCCATAATGACATCACAATACCCCATAATGACATCACCATACCCCATAATGACATCACAATACCCCATAATGATAGAGCATAAACCGTTTTTTACAAATGTTTGCAAATGTATTAAAAATAAAAAAATAAAGGTATATATCACATTTACAGAACCATTCAGACCCGCTACTCAGTACTTTGTTGTAGCACCTTTGGCAGCGATTACAGCCTCCCACTCCCTGTTGCTGAAAAACATCCCCATGGATACTGCCAACACTATGCTTCAACGTAGGGATGGTGCCAGGTTTCCTCCAGGCGTGTCGCTTGGCAATCAGGCTAAAGAGTTCAATCTTGGTTTCATCAGACTAGAGAATCTTGTTTCTCATGGTCTGAGGGTCCTTTAGGTGCCTTCATGAAGACTCATAGTGGGCTGTCATGTGTCTTTTTACTGAGGAGTGGCTTCCGTCTGGCCACTCTACCATAAAGGCCTGATTGGTGGAGTGTTGCAGAGATGGTTGTCCTTCTGGAAGGTTCTCCCATCTCCACAGAAGAACCCTGGAGCTCTGTCAGAGTGACCATCGGGTTCTTGGTCACCTCCCTGACCAAGGCCATTCTCCCCCGATTGCTCAGTTTGGCCGGGCAGTCAGCTCAAGGAAGAGTCTTGGTGGTTCCAAACTTCTTCCATTTAAAAATGGAGGCCACCATGTTCTTGGGGACCTTCAATGGTGCATAAATTGATTGGTACACTTCCCCAGATCTATGCCTCGATGCGATCCTGTCTCGGAGCTCTACGGACAATTACTTCAACCTCATGGCTTGGTTTTTGCTCTGACATGCACTGTCAACTGAGGGACCTTATATAGACAGGTGTGTGCCTTTCCAAATCATGTCCAATCAATGT
>NW_024609303.1:52500-80000 GCF_018296145.1 Oncorhynchus tshawytscha
CACTCAGTCTAATACAGTCTAATACTGTTATCCCCACTCAGTCTAACACTGTTATCCCCACTCAGTCTAATACTGTTATCCCCACTCAGTCTAACACTGTTATCCCCACTCAGTCTAATACAGTCTAATACTGTTATCCCCACTCAGTCTAATACTGTTATCCCCACTCAGTCTAACACTGTTATCCCCACTAGGTCTAATACTGTTATCCCCACTCAGTCTAATACTGTTATCCCCACTCAGTCTAATACTGTTATCCCCACTCAGTCTAATACTGTTATCCCCACTCAGTCTAATACTGTTATCCCCACTCAGTCTAATACTGTTATCCCCACTCAGTCTAATACTGTTATCCCCATTCAGTCTAATACAGTCTAATACCGTTATCCCCACTCAGCCTAATACTGTTATCCCCACTCAGTCTAATACTGTTATCCCCACTCAGTCTAATACTGTTATCCCCACTCAGTCTAATACAGTCTAACACTGTTATCTCCACTCAGCCTAATACTGTTATCCCCACTCAGTCTAATACAGTCTAACACTGTTATCTCCACTCAGCCTAATACTGTTATCCCCACTCAGTCTAATACTGTTATCCCCACTCAGTCTAATACTGTTATCCCCACTCAGTCTAATACTGTTATCCCCACTCAGTCTAATACTGTTATCCCCACTCAGTCTAATACTGTTATCCCCACTCAGTCTAATACTGTTATCCCCACTCAGTCTAATAGTGTTATCCCCACTCAGTCTAATACTGTTATCCCCACTCAGTCTAATACTGTTATCCCCACTCAGTCTAATACTGTTATCCCCACTCAGTCTAATACTGTTATCCCCACTCAGTCTAATACAGTCTAATACTGTTATCCCCACTCAGTCTAATACTGTTATCCCCACTCAGTCTAACACTGTTATCCCCACTAGGTCTAATACTGTTATCCCCACTCAGTCTAATACTGTTATCCCCACTCAGTCTAATACTGTTATCCCCACTCAGTCTAATACTGTTATCCCCACTCAGTCTAATACTGTTATCCCCACTCAGTCTAATACTGTTATCCCCACTCAGTCTAATACTGTTATCCCCACTCAGTCTAATACTGTTATCCCCACTCAGTCTAATACTGTTATCCCCACTCAGTCTAATACTGTTATTCAGTCTAATACTGTTATCCCCATTCAGTCTAATACAGTCTAATACCGTTATCCCCACTCAGCCTAATACTGTTATCCCCACTCAGTCTAATACTGTTATCCCCACTCAGTCTAATACTGTTATCCCCACTCAGTCTAATACAGTCTAACACTGTTATCTCCACTCAGCCTAATACTGTTATCCCCACTCAGTCTAATACAGTCTAACACTGTTATCTCCACTCAGCCTAATACTGTTATCCCCACTCAGTCTAATACTGTTATCCCCACTCAGTCTAATACTGTTATCCCCACTCAGTCTAATACTGTTATCCCCACTCAGTCTAATACTGTTATCCCCACTCAGTCTAATACTGTTATCCCCACTCAGTCTAATAGTGTTATCCCCACTCAGTCTAATACTGTTATCCCCACTCAGTCTAATACTGTTATCCCCACTCAGTCTAATACTGTTATCCCCACTCAGTCTAACACTGTTATCCCCACTCAGTCTAATACAGTCTAATACTGTTATCCCCACTCAGTCTAATACAGTCTAATACTGTTATCCCCACTCAGTCTAATACTGTTATCCCCACTCAGTCTAATACAGTCTAATACTGTTATCCCCACTCAGTCTAATACTGTTATCCCCACTCAGTCTAACACTGTTATCCCCACTCAGTCTAATACTGTTATCCCCACTCAGTCTAATACAGTCTAACACTGTTATCTCCACTCAGCCTAATACTGTTATCCCCACTCAGTCTAATACTGTTATCCCCACTCAGTCTAATACTGTTATCCCCACTCAGTCTAATACTGTTATCCCCACTCAGTCTAATACTGTTATCCCCACTCAGTCTAATAGTGTTATCCCCACTCAGTCTAATACTGTTATCCCCACTCAGTCTAATACTGTTATCCCCACTCAGTCTAATACTGTTATCCCCACTCAGTCTAATACTGTTATCCCCACTCAGTCTAATACTGTTATCCCCACTCAGTCTAATACTGTTATCCCCACTCAGTCTAATACTGTTATCCCCACTCAGTCTAATACTGTTATCCCCACTCAGTCTAATACTGTTATCCCCACTCAGTCTAATACAGTCTAATACTGTTATCCCCACTCAGTCTAATACTGTTATCCCCACTCAGTCTAATACTGTTATCCCCACTCAGTCTAATACTGTTATCCCCACTCAGTCTAATACTGTTATCCCCACTCAGTCTAACACTGTTATCCCCACTCAGTCTAATACAGTCTAATACTGTTATCCCCACTCAGTCTAATACAGTCTAATACTGTTATCCCCACTCAGTCTAATACTGTTATCCCCACTCAGTCTAATACAGTCTAATACTGTTATCCCCACTCAGTCTAATACTGTTATCCCCACTCAGTCTAACACTGTTATCCCCACTCAGTCTAATACTGTTATCCCCACTCAGTCTAATACAGTCTAACACTGTTATCTCCACTCAGCCTAATACTGTTATCCCCACTCAGTCTAATACTGTTATCCCCACTCAGTCTAATACTGTTATCCCCACTCAGTCTAATACTGTTATCCCCACTCAGTCTAATACTGTTATCCCCACTCAGTCTAATAGTGTTATCCCCACTCAGTCTAATACTGTTATCCCCACTCAGTCTAATACTGTTATCCCCACTCAGTCTAATACTGTTATCCCCACTCAGTCTAATACTGTTATCCCCACTCAGTCTAATACTGTTATCCCCACTCAGTCTAATACTGTTATCCCCACTCAGTCTAATACTGTTATCCCCACTCAGTCTAATACTGTTATCCCCACTCAGTCTAATACTGTTATCCCCACTCAGTCTAACACTGTTATCCCCACTCAGTCTAATACAGTCTAATACTGTTATCCCCACTCAGTCTAATACTGTTATCCCCACTCAGTCTAATACTGTTATCCCCACTCAGTCTAATACTGTTATCCCCACTCAGTCTAATACTGTTATCCCCACTCAGTCTAATACTGTTATCCCCACTCAGTCTAACACTGTTATCCCCACTCAGTCTAATACAGTCTAATACTGTTATCCCCACTCAGTCTAATACAGTCTAATACTGTTATCCCCACTCAGTCTAATACTGTTATCCCCACTCAGTCTAATACAGTCTAATACTGTTATCCCCACTCAGTCTAATACTGTTATCCCCACTCAGTCTAATACAGTCTAATACTGTTATCCCCACTCAGTCTAATACTGTTATCCCCACTCAGTCTAATACAGTCTAATACTGTTATCCCCACTCAGTCTAATACTGTTATCCCCACTCAGTCTAACACTGTTATCCCCACTCAGTCTAACACTGTTATCCCCACTCAGTCTAATACTGTTATCCCCACTCAGTCTAATACTGATATCCCCACTCAGTCTAATACTGTTATCCCCACTCAGTCTAATACTGTTATCCCCACTCAGTCTAATACTGTTATCCCCACTCAGTCTAATACTGTTATCCCCACTCAGTCTAATACTGTTATCCCCACTCAGTCTAATACTGTTATCCCCACTCAGTCTAATACTGTTATCCCCATTCAGTCTAATACAGTCTAATACCGTTATCCCCACTCAGCCTAATACTGTTATCCCCACTCAGTCTAATACTGTTATCCCCACTCAGTCTAATACTGTTATCCCCACTCAGTCTAATACAGTCTAACACTGTTATCTCCACTCAGCCTAATACCGTTATCCCCACTCAGTCTAATACAGTCTAACACTGTTATCTCCACTCAGCCTAATACTGTTATCCCCACTCAGTCTAATACTGTTATCCCCACTCAGTCTAATACTGTTATCACCACTCAGTCTAATACTGTTATCCCCACTCAGTCTAATACTGTTATCCCCACTCAGTCTAATACTGTTATCCCCACTCAGTCTAATACTGTTATCCCCACTCAGTCTAATACTGTTATCCCCACTCAGTCTAATACTGTTATCCCCACTCAGTCTAACACTGTAATCCCCACTCAGTCTAATACTGTTATCCCCACTCAGTCTAACACTGTTATCCCCACTCAGTCTAATACTGTTATCCCCACTCAGTCTAATACTGCTATCCCAATCCAAAATACCATCCCCCCGACTCAGCAACCTCTGAATCTGCAGGAAAACTCATTTGGCTTCTCTACTACAAGTTCTGCAGAATTCCAACTAAAAAATGTCAGTCCAGCATCTCAAGGATCATAACCCACTGGCTGTGACTGGTGATAGCATGAATCAAAAGGTTTATGGCTCCATAAAGTTCAAGTAGTAGTGGGTTAGAGGTTCTAAGGAGGTCTCCTTTATGACCAGGACATAACAGTGGGTTAGAGGTTCTAAGGATGTCTCTCTAATGACCAGGACATAACAGTGGGTTAGAGGTTCTCAGGATGTCTCTCTAATGACCAGGACATAACAGTGGGTTAGAGGTTCTAAGGAGGTCTCTCTAATTACCAGGACATAACAGTGGGTTAGAGGTTCTCAGGATGTCTCTCTAAAGACCAGGACATAACAGTAGGTTAGAGGTTCTAAGGGGGTCTCTAAAGACCAGGACATAACAGTGGGTTAGAGGTTCTAAGGGGGTCTCTCTAAAGACCAGGACATGAGTCAAGAGGCCTTTGGATCATTTCAGTAGAATTCTTCTTCTTCAGAGCCTGCTGGGTAATCTACAGTTGGACGTCACACACCATACGACACAGAACAGACTACAATAACAGTACTTCAGAGCGAGACGTGTTGTTCTCTGCGTCAGCGAGACAGTCGTCTGTAGGATCCATGGAGAGACAACTGCAAGAAGAACACCCACGTTTTAAACCATGTACATACAGCAGACAAAGCGTACCTCGCTGCCAAGGACCATCTGTCTGTCAGGGTCTTTCATCTGTTGCCAAATGACTCTGGAATCATATTATGGTGATTATGATACAGCTCTGTAACTAAAAGTGGCTCATAGTTTAGACTGAGTGTCAGTGTTTTGAATTACAGCGTATGAAATGTGTGTTGTGTCTCTGTGTGGTCCGTCTGTGACTAGCCTTGTTGTGAGTTCTGCTGAAGGGATTTAACTGGGGGATGGTCTGACTCTGACTGAAGGGATTTAACCTGGATGGATGGTCTGACTAGCTCTGAGTTTGAGTTCTGCTGAAGGGATTTAACCTGGGATGGATGGTCTGACTAGCCTTGAGTTCTGCTGAAGGGATTTAACCTGGATGGATGGTCTGACTAGCCTGGATTTTGGATGGTCTGAGTTCTGCTGAAGGGATTTAACCTGGATGGATGGTCTGACTAGCCTTGAGTTCTGCTGAGGGATTTAACCTGGATGGATGGTCTGTCTGACTGAGGAGATGGGAGCTGGATGGATGGTCTGACTACTCTGGTTCTGAAGGGATTTAACCTGGATGGATGGTCTGAAGGGATTTAACCTGGATGGATGGTCTGACTAGCTCTGGTTGAGTTCTGCTGAAGGGATTTAACCTGAGAGGGGATGGATGGTCTGACTAGCCTGGTTGGATGGATGGTCTGACTGAAGGGATTTCTGCTGAAGGGATTTAACCTGGATGGATGGTCTGACTAGCCTGGTTTGAGTTCTGCTGAAGGGATTTAACCTGGGATGGATGGTCTGACTAGCCTTGTTGTGAGTTCTGCTGAAGGGATTTAACCTGGATGGATGGTCTGACTAGCCTTGTTGTGAGTTCTGCTGAAGGGATTTAACCTGGATGGATGGTCTGACTAGCCTTGTTGTGAGTTCTGCTGAAGGGATTTAACCTGGATGGATGGTCTGACTAGCCTTGTTGTGAGTTCTGCTGAAGGGATTTAACCTGGGATGGATGGTCTGACTAGCCTTGTTGTGAGTTCTGCTGAAGGGATTTAACCGGGATGGATGGTCTGACTAGCTCTTGTTGTGAGTTCTGCTGAAGGGATTTAACCTGGGATGGATGGTCTGACTAGCTCTGGTTGATGGAGGTCTGCTGAAGGGATTTAACCTGGATGGATGGGATGGATGGTCTGACTACTACTTGAAGGGTTGTGAGTTCTGACTACTCTGGTTGAAGGGATTTAACCTGGATGGATGGTCTGACTAGCCTGGTTGTGAGTTCTGCTGAAGGGATTTAACCTGGATGGATGGTCTGACTAGCCTTGTTGTGAGTTCTGCTGAAGGGATTTAACCTGGATGGATGGTCTGACTACTGTTGTTGAGACGAGATGAAGGGATTTAACCTGGATGGGTGGTCTGACTACTCTGGTTGAGACGAGATGAAGGGATTTAACCTGGATGGATGGTCTGACTAGCCTTGATGTGAGTTCTGCTGAAGGGATTTAACCTGGATGAATGGTCTGACTACTCTGGTTGAGAGGAGATGAAGGGATTTAACCTGGATGGATGGTCTGACTACTCTGGTTGAGAGGAGATGAAGGGATTTAACCTGGATGGATGGTCTGACTACTCTGGTTGAGAGGAGATGAAGGGATTTAACCTGGATGGATGGTCTGACTACTCTGGTTGAGAGGAGATGAAGGGATTTAACCTGGATGGATGGGCTGACTACTCTGGTTGAGAGGAGATGAAGGGATTTAACATGGATGGATGGTCTGACTACTCTGGTTGAGAGGAGATGAAGGGATTTAACCTGGATGGATGGTCTGACTACTCTGGTTGAGACTCTGAAGGGATTTAACCTGGATGGATGGTCTGAACTGAGAGGAGATGAAGGGATTTAACCTGGATGGATGGTCTGACTACTCTGGTTGAGAGGTCTGCTGAAGGGATTTAACCTGGATGGATGGTCTGACTAGCCTTGTTGTGAGTTCTGCTGAAGGGATTTAACTGGGATGGATGGTCTGACTACTGGATGGATGGTCTGTTGTGAGTTCTGCTGAAGGGATTTAACCTGGATGGGTGGTCTGACTACTCTGGTTGAGAGGAGATGAAGGGATTTAACCTGGATGGATGGTCTGACTACTCTGGTTGTGAGGTCTGCTGAAGGGATTTAACCTGGATGGATGGTCTGACTACTCTGGTTGAGAGGAGATGAAGGGATTTAACCTGGATGGATGGTCTGACTACTCTGGTTGAGAGGAGATGAAGGGATTTAACCTGGATGGATGGTCTGACTACTCTGGTTGAGAGGAGATGAAGGGATTTAACCTGGATGGATGGTCTGACTACTCTGGTTGAGAGGAGATGAAGGGATTTAACCTGGATGGATGGTCTGACTACTCTGGTTGTGAGGTCTGCTGAAGGGATTTAACCTGGATGGATGGTCTGACTACTCTGGTTGAGAGTTCTGAGATGAAGGGATTTAACCTGGATGGATGGTCTGACTACTCTGGTTGAGAGGAGATGAAGGGATTTAACCTGGATGGATGGGTCTGACTACTCTGAAGGGATTTAACCTGATGGATGGTCTGATGAAGGGATTTAACCTGGATGGATGGTCTGACTACTCTGGTTGAGAGGAGATGAAGGGATTTAACCTGGATGGATGGTCTGACTACTCTGGTTGAGAGGAGATGAAGGGATTTAACCTGGATGGATGGTCTGACTACTCTGGTTGAGAGGAGATGAAGGGATTTAACCTGGATGGATGGGCTGACTACTCTGGTTGAGTCTGACTGAAGGGATTTAACCTGGATGGATGGTCTGACTACTCTGGTTGAGAGGTCTGCTGAAGGGATTTAACCTGGATGGATGGTCTGACTACTCTGGTTGAGAGGAGATGAAGGGATTTAACCTGGATGGATGGGTCTGACTACTCTGGTTGAGAGGAGATGAATTTAACCTGGATGGATGGTCTGACTACCTGGTTGGATGGAGGGATTTAACCTGGATGGATGGTACTCTGGTTGAGAGGAGATGAAGGGATTTAACCTGGATGGATGGTCTGACTACTCTGGTTGAGAGGAGATGAAGGGATTTAACCTGGATGGATGGTCTGACTACTCTGGTTGAGAGGAGATGAACCTGGATGGGATTTAACCTGGATGGATGGTCTGACTACTCTGGTTGTGAGGTCTGCTGAAGGGATTTAACCTGGATGGGTGGTCTGACTACTCTGGTTGAGAGGAGATGAAGGGATTTAACCTGGATGGATGGTCTGACTACTCTGGTTGTGAGGTCTGCTGAAGGGATTTAACCTGGATGGGTGGTCTGACTACTCTGGATTTAACCTGGATGGATGGTCTGAGATGAAGGGATTTAACCTGGATGGATGGTCTGACTACTCTACTCTGGAAGGGATTTGAGAGGAGATGAAGGGATTTAACCTGGATGGATGGTCTGACTACTCTGGTTGAGAGGAGATGAAGGGATTTAACCTGGATGGATGGTCTGACTACTCTGGTTGAGAGGAACTGAAGGGATTTAACCTGGATGGATGGTCTGACTACTCTGGTTGAGAGGAGATGAAGGGATTTAACCTGGATGGATGGTCTGACTACTCTGGTTGAGAGGAGATGAAGGGATTTAACCTGGATGGATGGTCTGACTACTCTGGTTGAGACGAGATGAAGGGATTTAACCTGGATGGATGGGCTGACTACTCTGGTTGAGAGGAGATGAAGGGATTTAACCTGGATGGATGGGCTGATTTAACCTGGAATGGATGGTCTAGCCTTGAGACTCTGGTTGAGAGGAACTAAAGGGATTTAACCTGGATGGATTGTCTGGTTGACTACTCTGAAGGGATTTAACCTGGATGGATGGGTCTGCTCAAGGGATTTAACCTGGATGGATGGTCTGACTAGCCTTGTTGTGAGTTCTGCTGAAGGGATTTAACCTGGATGGATGGTCTGACTAGCCTTGTTGTGAGTTCTGCTGAAGGGATTTAACCGGGATGGATGGTCTGACTAGCCTTGTTGTGAGTTCTGCTGAAGGGATTTAACCGGGATGGATGGTCTGATGGTCTACCTTGTTGTGAGTTCTGCTGAAGGGATTTAACCGGGATGGATGGTCTGACTACTGTTGTTGAGACGAGATGAAGGGATTTAACCTGGGATGGATGGTCTGACTACTCTGGTTGAGACGAGATGAAGGGATTTAACCTGGATGGATGGTCTGACTGAAGGATTTAACCTGATGATGGTTCTGCTGAGGGATTTAACCTGGATGAATGGTCTGACTACTCTGGTTGAGAGGAGATGAAGGGATTTAACCTGGATGGATGGTCTGACTACTCTGGTTGAGAGGAGATGAAGGGATTTAACCTGGATGGATGGTCTGACTACTCTGGTTGAGAGGAGATGAAGGGATTTAACCTGGATGGATGGTCTGACTACTCTGGTTGAGAGGAGATGAAGGGATTTAACCTGGATGGATGGTCTGACTACTCTGGTTGAGAGGAGATGAAGGGATTTAACCTGGATGGATGGTCTGACTACTCTGGTTGAGAGGAGATGAAGGGATTTAACCTGGATGGATGGTCTGACTACTCTGGTTGAGAGGAGATGAAGGGATTTAACCTGGATGGATGGGCTGACTACTCTGGTTGAGAGATGAGATGAATGGGATTTAACCTGGATGGATGGGCTGGTCTGAGTACTCTGGTTGAGAGGAACTGAAGGGATTTAACCTGGATGGATTGTCTGACTACTCTGGTTGAGAGGTCTGCTGAAGGGATTTAACCTGGATGGATGGTCTGACTGCTCTGGTTGAGAGGAGATGAAGGGATTTAAACTGGATGGATGGGCTGACTACTGTGGGTGAGAGGAGATGAAGGGATTTAACCTGGATGGATGGTCTGACTACTCTGGTTGACAGGAGATGAAGGGATTTAACCTGGATGGATGGTCTGACTACTCTGGTTGAGAGGAGATGAAGGGATTTAACCTGGATGGATGGTCTGACTACTCTGGTTGAGAGGAGATGAAGGGATTTAACCTGGATGGATGGTCTGACTACTCTGGTTGTGAGGTCTGCTGAAGGGATTTAACCTGGATGGATGGTCTGACTACTCTGGTTGAGACGAGATGAAGGGATTTAACCTGGATGGATGGGCTGACTACTCTGGTTGAGAGGAGATGAAGGGATTTAACCTGGATGGATGGTCTGACTACTCTGGTTGAGAGGAGATGAAGGGATTTAACCTGGATGGATGGGCTGACTACTCTGGTTGAGAGGAGATGAAGGGATTTAACCTGGATGGATTGTCTGACTACTCTGGTTGAGAGGTCTGCTGAAGGGATTTAACCTGGATGGATGGTCTGACTGCTCTGGTTGAGAGGAGATGAAGGGATTTAACCTGGATGGATGGGCTGACTACTCTGGTTGAGAGGAGATGAAGGGATTTAACCTGGATGGATGGGCTGAGTACTCTGGTTGAGAGGAACTAAAGGGATTTAACCTGGATGGATTGTCTGACTACTCTGGTTGAGAGGTCTGCTCAAGGGATTTAACCTGGATGGATGGTCTGACTAGCCTTGTTGTGAGTTCTGCTGAAGGGATTTAACCTGGATGGATGGTCTGACTAGCCTTGTTGTGAGTTCTGCTGAAGGGATTTAACCGGGATGGATGGTCTGACTAGCCTTGTTGTGAGTTCTGCTGAAGGGATTTAACCGGGATGGATGGTCTGACTAGCCTTGTTGTGAGTTCTGCTGAAGGGATTTAACCGGGATGGATGGTCTGACTACTGTTGTTGAGACGAGATGATTGATTTAACCTGGGATGGATGGTCTGATTACTCTGGTTGAGACGAGATGAAGGGATTTAACCTGGATGGATGGTCTGACTAGCCTTGATGTGAGTTCTGCTGAAGGGATTTAACCTGGATGAATGGTCTGACTACTCTGGTTGAGAGGAGATGAAGGGATTTAACCTGGATGGATGGTCTGACTACTCTGGTTGAGAGGAGATGAAGGGATTTAACCTGGATGGATGGTCTGACTACTCTGGTTGAGAGGAGATGAAGGGATTTAACCTGGATGGATGGGCTGACTACTCTGGTTGAGAGGAGATGAAGGGATTTAACCTGGATGGATGGGCTGACTACTCTGGTTGAGAGGAGATGAAGGGATTTAACCTGGATGGATGGTCTGACTACTCTGGTTGAGAGGAGATGAAGGGATTTAACCTGGATGGATGGTCTGACTACTCTGGTTGTGAGGTCTGCTGAAGGGATTTAACCTGGATGGATGGTCTGACTACTCTGGTTGAGAGGAGATGAAGGGATTTAACCTGGATGGATGGGCTGACTACTCTGGTTGAGAGGAGATGAAGGGATTTAACCTGGATGGATGGTCTGACTACTCTGGTTGAGAGGAGATGAAGGGATTTAACCTGGATGGATGGTCTGACTACTCTGGTTGAGAGGAGATGAAGGGATTTAACCTGGATGGATGGTCTGACTACTCTGGTTGAGAGGAGATGAAGGGATTTAACCTGGATGGATGGGCTGACTACTCTGGTTGAGAGGAGATGAAGGGATTTAACCTGCATGGATGGGCTGACTACTCTGGTTGAGAGGAACTGAAGGGATTTAACCTGGATGGATGGTCTGACTACTCTGGTTGAGAGGTCTGCTGAAGGGATTTAACCTGAATGGATGGTCTGACTGCTCTGGTTGAGAGGAGATGAAGGGATTTAAACTGGATGGATGGGCTGACTACTCTGGGTGAGAGGAGATGAAGGGATTTAACCTGGATGGATGGTCTGATGGTCTACTTGGTTGAGAGGAGATGAAGGGATTTAACCTGGATGGATGGTCTGACTACTCTGGTTGAGAGGAGATGAAGGGATTTAACCTGGATGGATGGTCTGACTACTCTGGTTGAGAGGAGATGAAGGGATTTAACCTGGATGGATGGTCTGACTACTCTGGTTGAGAGGAGATGAAGGGATTTCTGGTTGAGAGGAGATGAAGGGATTTAACCTGGATGGATGGTCTGACTACTCTGGTTGAGAGGAGATGAAGGGATTTAACCTGGATGGATGGTCTGACTACTCTGGTTGAGAGGAGATGGATCTAGATTCTGGATGCATCTGGGTTTTGGTTACAACACCGTTTTGTAACGCGTCTCCTGGGTTTTGGTTTCAACGCGTCTCCTGGGTTTTGGTTTCAACGCGTCTCCTGGGTTTTGGTTTCAACGCGTCTCCTCCTGGGTTTTGGTTTCAACGCGCCTCCTGGGTTTTGGTTTCAACGCGTCTCCTGGGTTTTGGTTTCAACACGTCTCCTGGGTTTCGGTTTCAACACGTCTCCTGGGTTTCGGTTTCAACACGTCTCCTGGGTTTTGGTTTCAACACGTCTCCTGGGTTTTTAGACAACTTTATTTTGAAACTACACCGATACTGTAACAATTCTGTAATAAAAGCCACAACTGTGTCTTCCGATGCCATAGAAACATACATATTACCGTAGAAACATACATATTACCATAGAAACATACATATTACCATAGAAACATACATATTACCATAGAAACATACATATTACCATAGAAACATACATAATACCATAGAAACATACATATTACCATAGAAACATACATATTAGAAACATACATATTACCATAGAAACATACATATTACCATAGAAACATACATATTACCATAGAAACATACATATTACCATAGAAACATACATATTACCATAGAAGCATACAGTGGGGCAAAAAAGTGGCGCCTCGAATCCAGGCCGTACCCCTCCCACTCCACGAGATACTGAAGGCCCCTCGCCCCGACGCCTCGAATCCAGTATGGCGCTAACGGAGTACGCCGGGGCCTCCTCAATGTCTAGAGGGGCGGAGGAACCTCCCACAGCTCAGACTCCTGGAGTGGGCCAGCCACCACCAGGCCTGAGGAGAGACACATGGAAGGAGGGGTTAATACAGTAAACGGGTGGAAGCTGTAACCTACAACAAACCTTGTTCACTCTCCTCAGGACTTTAAATGGCCCCACAAACCGCGGACCCAGCTTCCGGCAGGGCAGATAGAGGGGCAGGTTTTGGGTCGAGAGCCAGACCGGTCCCCCAGTGCGAATACCGGCGCCTCATTGCGGTGGCGATCTGCGTTCTCCTTTTGGCGCAGCACGGCCCACTGAAGGTAAACACGAACAGTCTCCCATGTCTCCTCTGCGCACCTGAACCAGTCATACACCGCAGGAACCTGGTCTGACTCTGATGCCAAGGCGCCAGAACCAGCTGGTACCCCAGTATGCACTGGAAGGGAGAGAGGTTAGTGGAGGAGTGGCGAAGCGAGTTCTGTGCCATCTCGGCCCAGGGCACGAACGCTGCCCACTCCCCCGGCTGGTCCTGGCAATAAGACCGCAGAAACCAGCCCACATCCTGGTTTACTCTCTCCACCTGCCCATTACTCTCGGGGTGAAACCCTGAAGTAAGGCTGATCAAGACCCTCAGACGTTCCTTGAACGCTTTCAAGACCCTAGACGTGAACTGGGGACCCCGATCAGACACACTCAGGCACCCCGTAGTGCCCGGAAGACGTGTGTAAACAAGGCCTCCGCAGTGTGTAGGGCCGTAGGGAGACCGGGCAGAGGGAGGAGACGACAGGACATAACGTCTCTGGGATATGGGGGACGCTAGCGTCCCACCTGGCCAAACGCCAGAGAAAATGCAGAGCGTCAAATTCAAATAAATTACTATAAAAATCTAACTTTCATGAAATCACACATGTAAGATACCAAATTAAAGCTGCACGTGTTGTGAATCCATCCAACATCTCAGATTTAAAAAAGGCTTTTCGGCAAAAGCAAACGATGCTATTATCTGAGGATAGCACCTCCGTAAACAAAAGAGAGAAAACATATTTCAACCCTGCAGGCGCGAAAACGCAGAAATAACAATATAAATCATGCCTTACCTTTGACAAGCTTCTTCTGTTGGCACTCCAATATGTCCCATAAACATCACAAATGGTCCTTTTGTTCGATTAATTCCGTCGATATATCCAAAATGTCCATTTATTTGGCGCGTTTGATCCAGAAAAACACTGGTTCCAACTTGAGCAACGTGACTACAAAATATCTCAAAAGTTACCTGTGAACTTTGCCAAAACATTTCAATGGACTTTTGTAATACAACTTCAGGTATTTTTTAAAGTAAATAATCGATCAAATTGAAGACGGGATGATCTGTGTTCAATACAGGAAGAAAACAAACTGATGCTTTCTGGTCACGCGCCTCTATCTAACAGTACACTTGAAGTGACCCTCGTTTTGAACAGGGCTACTTCTTCTTTACACAAAGGAAAAACATCAACCAATTTCTGAAGACTGGTGACATCCAGTGGAAGCGGTAGGAACTGCAAGAAGATCCCTTAGAAATCTGGATTCCCAACGAAAACAGAGTGACCTCAAAAAAAAAAATCTGAATGGCTTGTCCTCGGGGTTTCAGCTGCTACATAAGTTCTGTTATACTCACAGACATGATTCAAACAGTTTTAGAAACTTCAGTGTTTTCTATCCAAATATACTAATAATATGCATATCTTATCTTCTGGGGATGAGTAGCAGGAAGTTAAATTTGGGCATGCATTTCATCTGGACGTGAAAATACTGCCCCCTGTCACCAAGAAGTTAAAGAACCGATCCACATCGACTAGGATCGCGGTGTTACCCTGTGAGGGGGGAAGATCAGTAAGAAAATCCACCGACAGGTGTGCCCACGGCCGATGTGGAACAGGTAAGAGGTGTAGTTTGTAGCAGGTGCCTAGGAGCCTTACACTGGGCGCACACCGAGCAGGAGGAAACATAAACCCTCACGTCCTTAGCCAAGGTAGGCCACCAGTACCTCCCGCTCAAACAGGGCACTGTCCGACCGATCCCAGGATGACCAGAGGAGGGTGACGTGTGGGTCCAATAGATCGACCGGTCATGAACAGCAGATGGGCGCCTTGAAGCCTTCTTCACAACAATTGAACCGCTCTCCTTGAAGTTCTTGATGATCCGATAGATGGTTGATTTAGGTGCAATCTTACTGGCAGCAATATCCTTGCCAGTGAATCCCTTTTTGTGCCAAGCAATGATGACTGCACGTGTTTCCTTGCAGGTAACCATGGTTGACAGATAAATAACAATGATTCCTAGCACCACCCTCCTTTTGAAGCTTCCAGTCTGCTATTCAAAGTCAATCAGCATGACAGAGTGATCTCCAGCCTTGTCCTCGTTAACACTCACACCTGTGTTAACGAGAGAATCACAGACATGATGTCAGCTGGTCCTTTTGTGGCAGGGCTGAAATGCAGTCAAAATGTTTTGCGGGGGGGATTCAGTTCATTTGCATGGCAAAGAGGGACTTTGCAATTACCATAGATTCATAGTATTATCATAGATACATAGTATTACCATAGATACATAGTATTATCATAGATACATAGTATTACCATAGATACATAGAATAATCATAGGTACATAGATATAGCCATAGATACATATTATTACCATAGATACATAGTATTACCATAGTTACATAGAATAATCATAGGTACATACATACTGCCATAGATACATATTATTACCATAGATACATATTATTACCATAGATACATAGTATTACCATAGATACATAGTATTACCATAGATACATAGTATTACCATAGATACATAGTATTACCATAGATACATAGTATTACCATAGATACATAGTATTACCATAGATACATAGTATTACCATAGATACATAGTATTACCATAGATACATAGTATTACCATAGATACATAGTATTACCATAGATACATAGTATTACCATAGATACATAGTATTACCATAGATACATAGTATTACCATAGATACATAGTATTACCATAGATACATAGTATTACCATAGTTACATAGTATTACCATAGATACGTAGTATTTCCATAGATACATAGTATTACCATAGATACATAGCACTGCAGTTTCCAGTCCTCTGCCCCAGTTAGAAGGGTGGTTGGTTTAGTTTTTGTATTGGTGTTTCAAGCTTGTCTAGGGGTTTTGTATATCTATGGGGTTTTTAGAATGTCTAGGTATATGTAGGTCTATGGTGGCCTGAATTGGTTCCCAATCAGAGACAGCTGTTTATCGTTGTCTCTGATTGGGGATCCTATTTAGGTTGCCATTTCCATTTTGGTTTTGTGGGTTATTGTCTATGTGTAGTTGCATGTCAACACTCGTGTTTTTGCGTCACGGTCATTTTGTTGGTTTGTTTAGTGTTCTTTGTTTAAATAAAGAAGAATGTATTCATTTTACGCTGCGCCTTGGTCTCCTTGTTATGACTAACGTGACACCAGCGTCCAGCCAGTTAGCAACCTGTCCCAGTTAGCACCCCAGCTTCAAGCCAGTTAGCACCCCAGCTTCCAGCCAGTTAGCAACCTGACCCAGTTAGCACCCCAGCTTCCAGCCAGTTAGCACCCCAGCTTCCAGCCAGTTAGCATCTCCAGCTTCCAGCCAGTTAGCACCCTGCCCCAGTTAGCACCCCCGCTTCCAGCCAGTTAGCAACCTGCCCCAGTTAGCATCCCAGCTTCCAGTCCTCTGTCCCAACTTCCAGCCTTCTGTCCCAGTTAGCACCCCAGCTTCCAACCCTCTATCCCAATTAGCACCCCAGCTTCTAACCCTCTATCCCAATTAGCACCCCAGCTTCCAACCCTCTATCCCAGTTAGCACCCCAGCTCCAGCCCTCTATCCCAGTTAGCACCTCAGCTTCCAGCCATTTGTCCCAGTTAGCACCCCAGCTTCCAGCCATTTGTCCCAGTTAGCACCCCAGCTTCCAACCCTCTATCCCAATTAGCACCCCAGCTTCCAACCCTCTATCCCAATTAGCACCCCAGCTCCAGCCCTCTATCCCAGTTAGCACCTCAGCTTCCAGCCATTTGTCCCAGTTAGCACCCCAGCTTCCAGCCATTTGTCCCAGTTAGCACCCCAGCTTCCAACCCTCTATCCCAATTAGCACCCCAGCTTCCAACCCTCTATCCCAATTAGCACCCCAGCTTCCAGCCCTCTATCCCAGTTAGCACCCCAGCTTCCAACCCTCTATCCCATTAGCACCCCAGCTTAGCACCCCAGCTTCTAACCCTCTATCCCAATTAGCACCCCAGCTTCCAACCCTCTATCCCAATTAGCACCCCAGCTTCCAGCCCTCTATCCCAGTTAGCACCCCAGCTTCCAGCCCTCTATCCCAGTTAGCACCCCAGCTTCCAACCCTCTGTCCCAGTTAGCACCCCAGCTTCCAACCCTCTGTCCCAGTTAGCACCCCAGCTTCTAACCCTCTATCCCAATTAGCACCCCAGCTTCCAACCCTCTATCCCAATTAGCACCCCAGCTTCCAGCCCTCTATCCCAGTTAGCACCCCAGCTTCCAGCCCTCTATCCCAGTTAGCACCCCAGCTTCCAACCCTCTGTCCCAGTTAGCACCCCAGCTTCTAACCCTCTATCCCAATTAGCACCCCAGCTTCCAACCCTCTATCCCAATTAGCACCCCAGCTTCCAGCCCTCTATCCCAGTTAGCACCCCAGCTTCCAACCCTCTGTCCGAGTTAGCACCCCAGCTTAGCACCCCAGCTTCCAACCCTCTATCCCAATTAGCACCCCAGCTTAGCACCCCAGTTTCCAACCCTCTATCCCAATTAGCACCCCAGCTTCCAACCCTCTATCCCAATTAGCACCCCAGCTTCCAACCCTCTATCCCAATTAGCACCCCAGCTTCCTGCCAGGTAGCACCCCAGCTTCCTACAGCAGTGTTCCCACCTGCCGTCTAATGAGGGTCTGTAGTGTTCTAGCAGTCTGCCAGCTCTGGGCCTGGGGAGACAATGCAGTGTCAACAAGGCCATCATCACAATCTGCCTGTCTGCCACACACACACACACACACACACACACACACACACACACACACACACACACACACACACACACACACACACACACACACACACACACACACACACACACACACACACACACACACACACACACACACACAGAAACCCTACTGTAGGAGTTAGGGGAGGGAGGAGAGGGCTGAATCACAGCAGCCTCATTAACAGGCCTTATAAAAACATACTACAGCGGGGGAGAGAAAACCCTTTAGTGAAGTTTTACTGAAGAAGAGAGGTAGCTAATGAAATCCCAGGCTGGTCTGACAGTGTCCTGCCCAAAACGGTGTGTGTGTGTGTGTGTTTGAGGGATGATGCGTGGGCCCGTCCTGGACCAACAGCCTTCCTCTCACGGACTTTACGAGGGAATGTCAAAATTAAAGAGAAAAAAAGTGCTGCTGGCTACAAACACTTTGTGCTTGATGTTTTTTTTAACTGTATGAAAACCCCCAAAGTCCTCCAGCCTTCCAGCCTGACAGGGGAGACTGTTCTGACGGGGGGAGTCAGGGCTCTGCCTTCCAGCCTGACAGGGGAGACTGTTCTGACTGGGGGAGTCAGGGCTCTGCCTTCCAGCCTGACAGGGAGACTGTTCTGACTGGGGGAGTCAGGGATCTGCCTTCCAGCCTGACAGGGAGACTGTTCTGACTGGGGGAGTCAGGGATCTGCCTTCCAGCCTGACAGGGAGACTGTTCTGACGGGGGGAGTCAGGGATCTGCCTTCCAGCCTGACAGGGGAGTCAGGGCTCTGCCTTCCAGCCTGACAGGGAGACTGTTCTGACGGGGGAGTCAGGGATCTGCCTTCCAGCCTGACTGGGGGAGTAAGGGCTCTGCCTTCCAGCCTGACAGGGGAGACTGTTCTGACTGGGGGAGTCAGGGCTCTGCCTTCCAGCCTGACAGGGGAGACTGTTCTGACTGGGGAGTCAGGGATCTGCCTTCCATCCTGACTGGGGAGTCAGGGCTCTGCCTTCCAGCCTGACAGGGGAGACTGTTCTGACTGGGGAGTCAGGGATCTGCCTTCCATCCTGACTGGGGGAGTCAGGGATCTGCCTTCCAGCCTGACAGGAGAGACTGTTTGTTCTGACTGGGGAGTCAGGGCTCTGCCTTCCAGCCTGACAGGGGAGACTGTTCTGACTGGGGGAGTCAGGGCTCTGCCTTCCAGCCTGACAGGGGAGCCTGTTCTGACTGGGGAGTCAGGGCTCTGCCTTCCAGCCTGACAGGGAGACTGTTCTGACTGGGGGAGTCGGGGCTCTGCCTTCCAGCCTGACAGGGAGACTGTTTGTTCTGACTGGGGGAGTCTGGGATCTGCCTTCCATCCTGACTGGGGAGTCAGGGATCTGCCTTCCAGCCTGACAGGAGAGACTGTTTGTTCTGACTGGGGGAGTCAGGGCTCTGCCTTCCAGCCTGACAGGAGAGACTGTTTGTTCTGACTGGGGAGTCAGGGGGGAGTCAGGGATCTGCCTTCCAGCCTGACTGGGGGAGTAAGGGCTCTGCCTTCCAGCCTGACAGGGGAGACTGTTCTGACTGGGGAGTCAGGGCTCTGCCTTCCAGCCTGACACTGGGGAGACTCTTCCAGCCTGACTGGGGGAGTCAGGGCTCTGCCTTCCAGCCTGACAGGGAGACTGTTCTGACTGGGGAGTCAGGGCTCTGCCTTCCAGCCTGACAGGGAGACTGTTCTCACTGGGGGAGTCAGGGCTCTGCCTTCCAGCCTGACAGGGAGACTGGTCTGACTGGGGGAGTCAGGGATCTGCCTTCCAGCCTGACAGGGAGACTGTTCTGACTGGGGGAGTCAGGGCTCTGCCTTCCAGCCTGACAGGGAGACTGTTCTGACTGGGGAGTCAGGTCTCTGCCTTCGAGCCTGAGAGGGGAGACTGTTCTGACTGGGGGAGTCAGGGATCTGCCTTCCATCCTGACTGGGGGAGTCAGGGCTCTGCCTTCCAGCCTGACAGGGTAGACTGTTCTGACTGGGGGAGTCAGGGCTCTGCCTTCCAGCCTGACAGGGAGACTGTTCTGACAGGGGAGTCAGGGCTCTGCCTTCCAGCCTGACACGGGAGACTGTCCTGACAGGGGGAGTCAGGGCTCTGCCTTCCAGCCTGACAGGGGAGACTGTTCTGACTGGGGGAGTCAGGGCTCTGCCTTCCAGCCTGACAGGGAGACTGTTCTGACTGGGGAGTCAGGGCTCTGCCTTCCAGCCTGACAGGGGAGACTGTCCTGACAGGGGGAGTCAGGGCTCTGCCTTCCAGCCTGACAGGGGAGACTGTTTGTTCTGACTGGGGGAGTCAGGGCTCTGCCTTCCAGCCTGACAGGGGAGACTGTTCTGACTGGGGGAGTCAGGGCTCTGCCTTCCAGCCTGACAGGGGAGACTGTCCTGACAGGGGGAGTCAGGGCTCTGCCTTCCAGCCTGACAGGGAGACTGTTCTGACTGGGGGAGTCAGGGCTCTGCCTTCCAGCCTGACAGGGAGACTGTTTGTTCTGACTGGGGGAGTCAGGGCTCTGCCTTCCAGCCTGACAGGGAGACTGTTTGTTCTGACTGGGGGAGTCAGGGCTCTGCCTTCCAGCCTGACAGGGAGACTGTTCTGACTGGGGGAGTCAGGGCTCTGCCTTCCAGCCTGACAGGGAGACTGTTCTGACAGGGGGAGTCAGGGCTCTGCCTTCCAGCCTGACAGGGAGACTGTTCTGACTGGGGGAGTCAGGGCTCTGCCTTCCAGCCTGACAGGGAGACTGTTCTGACTGGGGGAGTCAGGTCTCTGCCTTCCAGCCTGACAGGGGAGACTGTTCTGACTGGGGGAGTCAGGGATCTGCCTTCCATCCTGACTGGGGGAGTCAGGGATCTGCCTTCCAGCCTGACAGGGGAGACTGTTCTGACAGGGGGAGTCAGGGGTCTGCCTTCCAGCCTGACAGGGAGACTGTTCTGACTGGGGGAGTCAGGGCTCTGCCTTCCAGCCTGACAGGGGAGACTGTTCTGACTGGGGGAGTCAGGGCTCTGCCTTCCAGCCTGACAGGGGAGACTGTCCTGACAGGGGGAGTCAGGGCTCTGCCTTCCAGCCTGACAGGGGAGACTGTTCTGACTGGGGGAGTCAGGGCTCTGCCTTCCAGCCTGACAGGGGAGACTGTTCTGACTGGGGGAGTCAGGGCTCTGCCTTCCAGCCTGACAGGGGAGACTGTCCTGACAGGGGGAGTCAGGGCTCTGCCTTCCAGCCTGACAGGGGAGACTGTTTGTTCTGACTGGGGGAGTCAGGGCTCTGCCTTCCAGCCTGACAGGGGAGACTGAAGGAGTGGGGAACAGACGTCCATTAACAGATACGTACCCCTTGTCATCCTGGAAGGAGTGGGGAACAGACGTCCAATTTTAGCATGAATGTGTTATTCATTTCACCCTCTTTTGTACTAAAGTCAGGACGTCGGGGGTGTGAATATTTTTGTTGTTGTCTTTCTCTCTTTAAGGAATCTTCTCTCTCTGAGACATTAGCCCAGGCCCCTAGGCTACAGAGCATGCACACACATCAGGACCCCTTGACACATAGCTGGCCCCTGGACACTCGTATAAACTACTGTTTTTACAGGCTTCTTAATATACAATACCAACAAACACCAACCCTCCTGCTCCAGGGCTCCTGTCTCACTTAATACACATTGGAGCTCCTCCAGCAACATGGAGTTTGGACAGGAGTTGAGGAGAGAAAACAGAATTGATCATTGCTGTTGCCTGGTCTGCCTGTCTGTCTCCCGGTCTGCCTGCCTGCCTGCCTGCCTGCTGTCTGTCTGTCTGTCTGTCTGTCTGTCTGTCTGTCTGTCTGTCTGTCTGTCTGTCTGTCTGTCTGTCTGTCTGTCTGTCTGTCTCCCTGTCTGTCTGCCTGCCTGTATGACTGCCTGTATGTCTGCCTGTCTGTCTGTCTGTATGACTGTCTGCCTGTCTGCCTACTTGTCTGTCTGTCTGTCTCCCTGTCTGCCTGCCTGCCTGTCTGTCTGCCTGCCTGTATGACTGCCTGTCTGTCTGTCTGTCTGTCTGTCTGTCTGTCTGTCTGTCTGTCTGTCTGTCTGTCTGTCTGTCTGTCTGTCTCCCTGTCTGTCTGTCTGCCTGCCTGCCTGCCTGCCTGTCTGTCTGTCTGTCTGTCTGTCTTTCTGTCTGCCTGTATTTCTGTCTGTCTGTCTGTCTGTCTGCCTGACTGTCTTTCTGTCTGCCTGTATTTCTGTCTGTCTGTTTGCCTGTCTTTCCATCTGCCTGCCTGCCTGCCTGTCTGAGAGTTGAACTTTGATCAGAGGAGTTTAAACTTGGTCAACCTCCTAAACAGTTCTCGTTTCACACGCGCTCCAGTCCTACTACTAGAGAGACCACCATGGTGGGTTACACAGGACTTCTGAAGACTGTCTGTTTGCTTTATGAGGACTGATTAAGAAAGAACTGGGTTTGTGACCCGCTGGTTTACTCACAATAAACACACACAAACACAATGACACAAGTTACTAATTGACTTGTTAGTGGTGAGAAATCACTAGACATCCTGTTCCATAACAACAACAGATCTGATACTCCATGTTCTACATTTAGAACATTTAGAATAATTAAACATTTAGAACATTTAGAATAATTAAACATTTAGAACATTTAGAATAATTAAACATTTAGAACATTTAGAATAATTAAACATTTAGAACATTTACAATAATGAAACATTTAGAACATTTAGAACAATTAAACATTTAGAACATTTAGAACATTTAGAACATTTAGAACATTTCTAAATTCAGAACATTACTACATTCAGAACATTTAGAACATTTCTACATTCAGAACATTTCTACATTTAGAACATTTCTACATTTAGAACATTTCTACATTTAAAACATTTCTACATTCAGAACATTTCTACATTTAGAACATTTCTACATTCAGAACATTTCTACATTTAGAACATTACTACATTTAGAACATTACTACATTTAGAACATTACTACATTCAGAACATTTAGAACATTTCTACATTCAGAACATTTAGAACATTACTACATTTAGAACATTTAAAACATTTCTACATTTAGAACATTACTACATTTAGAACATTACTACATTTAGAACATTACTACATTTAGAACATTACTACATTTAAAACATTTAGAACATTTAGAACATTACTACATTTAAAACATTTAGAACATTTAGAACATTTAGAACATTTCTACATTTAAAACATTTAGAACATTTAGAACATTTAGAACATTTCTACATTTAAAACATTTAGAACATTTCTACATTTAAAACATTCAGAACATTTCTACATTTAGAACATTACTACATTCAGAACATTTCTACATTTAGAACATTACTACATTTAGAACATTACTACATTTAGAACATTTCTACATTTAGAACATTACTACATTTAGAACATTACTACATTTAGAACATTACTACATTTAGAACATTTCTACATTTAAAACATTTAGAACATTTCTACATTTAAAACATTACTACATTTAGAACATTACTACATTTAGAACATTACTACATTAGAACATTACTACATTTAAAACATTTAAAACATTTATGCATTCAGAACATTTCTACATTTAAAACATTACTACATTTAGAACATTTCTACATTCAGAACATTTAAAACATTACTACATTCAGAACATTTCTACATTCAGAACATTTCTACATTCAGAACATTACTACATTCAGAACATTTCTACATTTAGAACATTTCTACATTTAGAACATTACTACATTTAGAACATTACTACATTCAGAACATTTCTACATTCAGAACATTTCTACATTCAGAACATTACTACATTCAGAACATTACTACATTCAGAACATTTCTACATTTAGAACATTTCTACCTTTAGAACATTACTACATTTAGAACATTACTACATTTAGTACATTACTACATTTAGAACATTTCTACATTTAGAACATTACTACATTTAGTACATTACTACATTTTGAACATTACTACATTCAGAACATTTCTACATTTAGAACATTCAGAACATTTCTACATTTAGAACATTTCTACATTTAGAACATTTCTACATTTAGAACATTACTACATTCAGAACATTACTACATTTAGAACATTACTACATTTAGAACATTTCTACCTTTAGAACATTCAGAACATTTCTACATTTAGAACATTACTACATTCAGAACATTTCTACATTCAGAACATTTCTACATTTAAAACATTTACAACATTTAGAACATTTCTACATTTAGAACATTTAGAACATTACTACATTCAGAACATTTCTACATTTAAAACATTTAGAACATTTAGAACATTTCTACATTTAGAACATTTAGAACATTTCTACATTTAGAACATTTCTACATTTAAAACATTTCTACATTTAAAACATTTAGAACATTTCTACATTCAGAACATTTCTACATTTAGAACATTTCTACATTTAGAACATTTCTACATTTAAAACATTTCTACATTTAAAACATTTAGAACATTTCTACATTCAGAACATTTCTACATTTAAAACATTTAGAACATTTCTACATTTAAAACATTTCTACATTTAAAACATTTAGAACATTTCTACATTCAGAACATTTCTACATTTAGAACATTTCTACATTTAGAACATTTCTACATTTAAAACATTTCTACATTTAAAACATTTAGAACATTTCTACATTCAGAACATTTCTACATTTAAAACATTTAGAACATTTCTACATTCAGAACATTTCTACATTCAGAACATTTCTACATTTCTACATTCAGAACATTTCTACATTTAAAACATTTCTACATTTAAAACATTTCTACATTTAAAACATTTCTACATTCAGAACATTTCTACATTTAAAACATTTAGAACATTTAGAACATTTCTACATTTAGAACATTTAGAACATTTCTACATTTAGAACATTTCTACATTTAAAACATTTCTACATTTAAAACATTTCTACATTTAGAACATTTCTACATTTAGAACATTTCTACATTCAGAACATTTCTACATTTAGAACATTTCTACATTTAGAACATTTCTACATTTAGAACATTTCTACATTCAGAACATTTCTACATTTAAAACATTTAGAACATTTCTACATTTAAAACATTTAGAACATTTCTACATTCAGAACATTTCTACATTTAGAACATTTCTACATTTAGAACATTTCTACATTTAAAACATTTCTACATTTAAAACATTTAGAACATTTCTACATTCAGAACATTTCTACATTTAAAACATTTAGAACATTTCTACATTCAGAACATTACTACATTTAGAACATTACTACATTCAGAACATTTAGAACATTTCTACGTTCAGAACATTTCTACATTTAAAACATTTTACATTTAAACATTTCTACATTTTTCTACATTTAAAACATTTCTACATTCAGAACATTTCTACATTTAAAACATTTAGAACATTTAGAACATTTCTACATTCAGAACATTTCTACATTTAGAACATTTCTACATTTAGAACAACATTTAAAACATTTCTACATTTAAAACATTTAGAACATTTCTACATTCAGAACATTTCTACATTTAAAACATTTAGAACATTTCTACATTCAGAACATTTCTACATTCAGAACATTTCTACATTTCTACATTCAGAACATTTCTACATTCAGAACATTTCTACATTTAAAACATTTCTACATTTAAAACATTTCTACATTCAGAACATTTCTACATTCAGAACATTTCGAACAAGGTTCTAAATGTAGAAATGTTCTAAATGTAGAAATGTTCTAAATGTTCTAAATGTAGAAATGTTCTAAATGTAGAAATGTTCTAAAGGTTCTAAATGTAGAAATGTTCTAAATGTTCTAAATGTAGAAATGTTCTAAATGTTCTAAATGTAGAAATTTTCTAAATGTAGAAATGTTCTAAATGTTCTAAATGTTCTAAATGTAGAAATGTTCTAAATGTAGAAATGTTCTAAATGTTCTAAATGTAGAAATGTTCTAAATGTTCTAAATGTAGAAATGTTCTAAATGTTCTAAATGTAGAAATGTTCTAAATGTAGAAATGTTCTAAATGTTCTAAATGTTTTAAATGTAGAAATGTTCTAAATGTTTTAAATGTAGAAATGTTCTAAATGTAGAAATGTTCTAAATGTTTTAAATGTAGAAATGTTCTAAATATAGAAATGTTCTAAATATTCTAAATGTTCTAAATGTAGAAATGTTCTAAATGTTCTAAATGTAGAAATGTTCTAAATGTTATAAATGTAGAAATGTTCTAAATGTAGAAATGTTCTAAATGTAGAAATGTTCTAAATATTCTAAATGTAGAAATGTTCTAAATATTCTAAATGTAGAAATGTTCTAAATATTCTAAATGTAGAAAGGTTCTAAATGTTCTAAATGTAGAAAGGTTCTAAATGTAGAAATGTTCTAAATATTCTAAATGTAGAAATTTTCTAAATATTCTAAATGTAGAAATGTTCTAAATATTCTAAATGTAGAAATGTTCTAAATATTCTAAATGTAGAAAGGTTCTAAATATTCTAAATGTAGAAAGGTTCTAAATGTTCTAAATGTAGAAATGTTCTAAATATTCTAAATGTAGAAATGTTCTAAATGTAGAAATGTTCTAAATATTCTAAATGTAGAAATGTTCTAAATATTCTAAATGTAGAAATGTTCTAAATGTAGAAATGTTCTAAATGTTCTAAATGTAGAAATGTTCTAAATATTCTAAATGTTCTAAATGTAGAAATTTTCTAAATGTTCTAAATGTAGAAATGTTCTAAATGTAGAAATGTTCTAAATATTCTAAATGTAGAAATGTTCTAAATATTCTAAATGTAGAAAGGTTCTAAATATTCTAAATGTAGAAATGTTCTAAATATACTAAATGTAGAAATGTTCTAAATGTAGAAATGTTCTAAATGTTCTAAATGTAGAAATGTTCTAAATATTCTAAATGTTCTAAATGTAGAAATTTTCTAAATGTTCTAAATGTAGAAATGTTCTAAATGTAGAAATGTTCTAAATATTCTAAATGTAGAAATGTTCTAAATATTCTAAATGTAGAAAGGTTCTAAATATTCTAAATGTAGAAATGTTCTAAATATACTAAATGTAGAAATGTTCTAAATATTGTAAATGTAGAAAGGTTCTAAATATTCTAAATGTAGAAATGTTCTAAATATTCTAAATGTAGAAAGGTTCTAAATATTCTAAATGTAGAAAGGTTCTGAATTATCTACATGTTTTTAAATGTGGATGAATGTTCTTTCATAACTGTGTTTGTTTGTAATGTTTCTGAGCCACTAAACATGATGAATCAGCGTGGGTTTAAAATATCCCATCAGATGTGGACATCTAGACCATAACCTGCCAACGACACTGCCTGAGGCCCACGTCTGGAGTACACACACACACACACACACACACACACACACACACACACACACACACACACACACACACACACACACACACACACACACACATTTTGCACACACATCCACAGCACACACACACACACACAACACACCTTGTGGTGCATCCCAGTGGTCATTGCTGGT
>NW_024609303.1:87500-122500 GCF_018296145.1 Oncorhynchus tshawytscha
GAGGGAGGGAGAGGGAGAGGAGAGAGATGGGAGAGGGAGGGAGAGATGGGAGATGGGAGATGGGGAGGGAGGGAGGGAGAGGGGAGAGAGATGGGAGAGAGGAGGGAGGGGGAGAGGGAGGGAGGGGGAGGGAGGGATGGGAGAGGGAGGGAGGAGATGGGAGAGGGAGGGAGGGAGGGAGGGAGGGAGGGAGGGAGGGAGGGAGGGAGGGGGAGGGAGGGAGGGAGGGAGGGATGGGAGGGAGGGAGGGATGGGAGGGAGGGAGGGAGATGGGGAGGGAGGGGGGAGATGGGAGGGAGGGAGGGAGGGGGGAGAGGGAGGGAGGGAGGGATGGAGAGAGAGGGAGGGAGAGAGAGGAGGGAGAGGGAGGGAGGAGAGAGGGAGGGAGGGAGGGAGGGAAGGGAGGGAGGGAGGGAGGGAGGGAGGGAGGGAGAGGGAGGGAGGGAGGGAGGGAGGGAGGGAGGGAGGGAGGGAGGGAGGGAGGGAGGGAGGGGAGAGAGATGGGAGAGGGAGGGAGAGGGAGAGGAGGGAGGGAGAGATGGGGAGAGGAGGGAGGGGAGGGAGGGGAGGGAGGGAGGGAGGGAGGGAGGGATGGGAGGGAGGGAGGGAGGGAGGAGAGAGATGGGAGAGGGAGGAGAGAGAGGGGGGAGGGAGGGAGGGGGAGGGAGGGAGGGGGGGGAGGGAGGGAGGGAGGGAGGGAGGGAGGGAGGGAGGGAGGGAGGGAGGGAGGGAGGGAGGGGGGAGGAGGGAGATGGGAGGGAGGGAGGGAGAGGGAGGAGAGATGGGAGAGGGAGGAGAGAGAGGGGGAGGGAGGGAGGAGATGGGAGATGGGAGATGGGGAGGGAGGGAGGGAGGGAGGGAGGGAGGGAGGGAGGGAGGGAGGGAGGGAGGGAGGGAGGGAGGGAGGGAGGGAGGGAGGGAGGGAGGGAGATGGGAGAGGGAGGGAGGGAGAGGGAGAGGAGAGAGATGGGAGAGGGAGGAGAGAGAGGGGGGAGAGGGGATGGGATGGGAGAGGGAGGGAGGGAGGAGGGGGAGGGAGGGAGGGAGGGAGGGAGGGAGGGAGGGAGGGAGGGAGGGAGGGAGGGAGGGAGGGAGGGAGGGAGGGAGGGAGGGAGGAGATGGGAGAGGGAGATGGGAGAGGGAGGGAGGGAGAGGGAGAGGGAGAGAGATGGGAGAGGGAGGAGAGAGATGGGGAGAGGGGAGATGGGAGAGGGAGGGAGGGAGGGAGGGGAGGGAGAGATGGGAGGGAGGGAGGGAGGGAGGGGAGGGAGAGAGATGGGAGAGGGGGAGGGAGGGAGGGAGGGAGGGAGGGAGGGAGGGAGGGGGAGGGAGGGAGGGAGGGAGGGAGGGAGGGAGGGAGGGAGGGAGATGGGAGAGGGAGATGGGGAGGGAGGGAGGGAGGGAGGGAGAGGGAGGGAGGGAGAGAGATGGGAGAGGGAGGAGAGAGATGGGAGAGGGAGGAGAGAGATGGGAGAGGGAGGGAGGGAGGGAGGGAGGGAGGGAGGGAGGGAGGGAGGGAGGGAGGGAGGGAGGGAGGGAGGGAGGGAGGGAGGGGGAGGGAGGGAGATGGGAGAGGGAGGAGGGAGAGGGAGAGGGGGAGAGATGGGGAGGGAGGGAGGGAGGAGATGGGGAGATGGGAGATGGGAGGGAGGGAGGGAGGGAGGGAGGGAGGGAGGGAGGGAGGGAGGGAGGGAGGGAGGGAGGGAGGGAGGGAGGGAGGGAGGGGGAGGGAGGGGATGGGGAGGGAGGGAGGGAGGGATGGGGAGGGAGGGAGGGAGGGAGGGGGGAGGGAGATGGGAGAGGGAGGGAGGGAGAGGGAGGGAGGAGAGGGAGAGGGAGGGATGGGAGAGGGAGGAGAGAGATGGGAGAGGGAGGGAGGGAGGGAGGGAGAGGGAGAGAGATGGGAGAGGGAGGGAGGGAGGGAGAGAGGATGGGGAGGGAGGGAGGGAGGGAGGGAGGGGAGGGAGGGAGGGAGGGAGGGAGGGAGGGGGAGGGAGGGAGGGAGGGAGGGGAGGGAGGGAGGGAGGGAGGGAGGGGAGAGAGATGGGAGAGGGAGGGAGATGGGAGGGAGGGAGGGGGGAGGGGGGAGGGAGGGAGGGAGGGATGGAGGGAGAGAGGGGAGAGAGATGGGAGAGGGAGGAGAGAGATGGGAGAGGGAGGGAGGGATGGGAGGGAGGGAGGGAGGGGGAGGGAGGGAGGGAGGGGAGAGGGAGGGAGGGAGGGGGAGATGGGGGAGGGAGAGAGATGGGAGAGGGAGGGAGGGAGAGAGATGGGAGAGGGAGGGAGGGAGGGGGAGGGAGGGAGGGAGGGAGGGAGGGAGGGAGGGAGGGAGGGAGGGAGGGAGGGAGGGAGGGAGGGATGGGGGAGGGAGAGGAGGGGAGAGAGGGAGGGAGGGAGGAGAGAGATGGGAGAGGGAGGGAGGGAGGGAGATGGGAGATGGGAGAGGGAGGGAGGGAGAGAGAGAGGAGAGAGATGGGAGAGGGAGGGAGGGAGGGAGGGAGGGAGGGAGGGAGGGAGGGAGGGAGGGAGGGAGGGAGGGAGGGAGGGAGGGAGGGAGGGAGGGAGATGAGAGAGGGAGTGAGTCCCAGTCAGTTCCCAGTGAAGTGCGTCAACTTGTGGGTGAGCAGCACTGAGACACTTCCTCCTGCAGGGACTGTTGCATCACTGCAGCAGCCCAGATCACCAAGCCAAGATGCCGCAGCCCGAGCCGTGGGCGGACAGGCCACAGGGTGACACACACACACACACTGGAGCAGACACACACAGGACAGACCACAGTGTGACACACACACACACACACACACACACACACACACACACACACACACACACACACACACACACACACACACACACACACAGGAGAGACCACAACATCTAAAATATCCCTTTTCTCCAGCAGCAGCAGAGGAAACAACATGATGCTGAGAGAGGCTCTCGGGCCACAAACAGAACATGGATTTTATATTTGGTCATTTGTTCTGCGTTGTTTGAGCCAGGGAGGAAATAGATGAATGACAGCGATATATTTAGACCTCAGAACGGGTTCTGTGATGTTAAAAACAGACCTGGCTAAAAGAAACTACAGCATTCTGCGTCACAGTCCTGAACAGAGGAGGAGGAAGAGGAGGAGGAGGAAGAGGAGGAAGAGGAGGAGGATGAAGAGGAGGAGGAAGAGGAGGAAGAGGAGGAGGAGGAAGAGGAGGAGGAAGTGGAGGAGGAGGAAGAGGAGGAAGAGGAGGGGGAGGATGAGGAGGAGGAGGAGGAAGTGGAGGAAGAGGAAGAGGAGGAAGGGTGATGTTACTGTTACCTCTGACCAGACCAGGATGAAGAAGAGGACAGGGCTGAAGGGTGATGTTACTGTTACCTCTGACCAGACCAGACCAGGCTGAAGGACAGGACAGGGCTGAAGGGTGATGTTACTGTTACCTCTGACCAGAACAGACCAGGCTGAAGGAGAGGACAGGGCAGAAGGGTGATGTTACTGTTACCTCTGACCAGACCAGGCTGAAGGAGTGGACAGGGCTGAAGGGTGATGTTACTGTTACCTCTGACCAGACCAGGCTGAAGGACAGGACAGGGCTGAAGGGTGATGTTACTGTTACATCTGACTAGACCAGACCAGGATGAAGGAGAGGACAGGGCTGAAGGGTGATGTTACTGTTACCTCTGACCAGACCAGGATGAAGGAGAGGACAGGGCTGAAGGGTGATGTTACTGTTACCTCTGACCAGACCAGGCTGAAGGAGAGGACAGGGATGAAGGGTAATGTTACTGTTACCTCTGACCAGACCAGGCTGAAGGAGAGGACAGGGCTGAAAGGTGATGTTACTGTTACCTCTGACCAGACCAGGATGAAGGAGAGGACAGGGCTGAAGGGTGATGTTACTGTTACCTCTGACCAGACCAGGCTGAAGGAGAAGGACAGGGCTGAAGGGTGATGTTACTGTTACCTCTGACCAGACCAGGCTGAAGGACAGGACAGGGCTGAAAGGTGATGTTACTGTTAGCTCTGACCAGACCAGGCTGAAGGACAGGACAGGGCTGAAGGGTGATGTTACTGTTACCTCTGACCAGACCAGGCTGAAGGACAGGACAGGGCTGAAGGGTAAATTGTATTAGAATGTCCTTCATATCAGGTCTAAAATAAACAATCCTGTTTCTTCTTTTTCAGGTCATTATCTTCCTGTCTGTCCAACAGTTCTGATGTAATAACATTCCACAGTCACCCTTACCTCTGGTCACACATTCCCACAGTCACCCTTACCTCTGGTCACACATTCCCACAGTCACCCTTACCCCTGGTCACACATTCCCACAGTCACCCTTACCTCTGGTCACACATTCCCACAGTCACCCTTACCCCTGGTCACACATTCCCACAGTCACCCTTACCCCTGGTCACACATTCCCACAGTCACCCTTACCCCTGGTCACACATTCCCACAGTCACCCTTACCCCTGGTCACACATTCCCACAGTCACCCATTTACCTTACCCCTGGTCACACATTCCCACAGTCACCCTTACCCCTGGTCACACATTCCCACAGTCACCTTACCCCTGGTCACACATTCCCACAGTCACCCTTACCCCTGGTCACACATTCCCACAGTCACACTTACCCCTGGTCACACATTCCCAGAGTCACCCTTACCCCTGGTCACACATTCCAGTCACAGTCCCCTTACCCCTGGTCACACATTCCCACAGTCACCCTTACCCCTGGTCACACATTCCACAGTCACCCTTACCCCTGGTCAGATATTCCCACAGTCACCCTTACCCCTGGTCAGATATTCCCACAGTCACCCTTACCCCTGGTCACACATTCCCACAGTCACCCTTACCCCTGGTCACACATTCCCACAGTCACCCCCACATTTCACCCCCCTGGTCACACATTCCCACAGTCACCCTTACCTCTGGTCACACATTCCCACAGTCACCCTTACCCCTGGTCACACATTCCCACAGTCACCCTTACCCCTGGTCACACATTCCCACAGTCACCCTTACCCCTGGTCACACATTCCCACAGTCACCCTTACCCCTGGTCACTGCTCTTTCACCTTCCCCCTTCTCCTCACCTCCCACGTTCATTACCTCCTCGGCTCCATTATCTCACATTCCCACAGTCACCCTTACCCCTGGTCACACATTCCCACAGTCACACTTACCCCTGGTCACACATTCCCAGAGTCACCCTTACCCCTGGTCACACATTCCCACAGTCACCCTTACCCTTGGTCACACATTCCACAGTCACCCTTACCCCTGGTCAGATATTCCCACAGTCACCCTTACCCCTGGTCAGATATTCCCACAGTCACCCTTACCCCTGGTCACACATTCCCAGAGTCACCCTTACCCCTGGTCAGATATTCCCACAGTCACCCTTACCCCTGGTCAGATATTCCCACAGTCACCCTTACCCCTGGTCAGATATTCCCACAGTCACCCTTACCCCTGGTCAGATATTCCCACAGTCACCTTTACCTCTAGCCACACATTCCCAGAGTCACCCGTCCCCCATTGTCTCTAGGGGACAATGCCAAGAGTGGTCCGGCTCAAAGAGTAACTCAAACAGTAACTCAAACAGCAACTCAAACAGCAACTCAAACAGCAACTCAAACAGCAACTCAAAGAGTAACTCAAAGAGTAACTCAAACAGTAACTCAGAGAGTAACTCAAACAGCAACTCAAACAGCAACTCAGAGAGTAACTCAAAGAGTAACTCAAACAGCAACTCAAACAGCAACTCAGAGAGTAACTCAAACAGTAACTCAGAGTACCTTCAGAGAAACGAAGCATCATCATCAAAAGCTCAGGAAGTACTTTCAGTAGATCCAATCACAATCAAAGCTCCACGCTTCTTTGTATATCTGTGTGTATCTTTGCTAGGTAGATTAGAAAGCCGATTCATTTCCTTACTGCTGCGGCTCAAAGCTTCTGTAGCAACAAAGATAGAATCTTTTAGGTGATGAGGTGTCATCCTGAGGCTCCGTGAGGAAGATGATGACGAGGTGTCATCCTGAGGCTCCGTGAGGAAGATGAGGTGTCATCCTGAGGCTTCGTGAGGAAGATGATAACGAGGTGTCATCCTGAGGCTACGTTAGGAAGATGATGACGAGGTGTCATCCTGAGGCTTCGTGAGGAAGATGAAGACGAAGTGTCATCCTGAGGCTCCGTGAGGAAGATGATGACGATGGTATGAAGGGTCTGTGAGGAAGATGATGACGAGGGTCTAAAGGGTCTGTGAGGAAGAGTGTGCGTCACACATCACCCAGGGAGACAGTGGAATCCCCATGCTCCTGTCGACTCCCTCTCCGCCAGCTCCTCTGATCAAACACACCACAGCATGCCACCTACCCCATAAAGCCACGACCAGCAACCCTCTGAAGGACCACGTCTGCATCTCAAATGGCGGTCCCATAGGCTCTGGTCTAAACTAGTGCACTACGTAGGGAATAGGGTGCCATATTCCCATAGGGCTCTGGTCTAAACTAGTGCACTACGTAGGGAATAGGGTGCCATTTGGGCCAAGAATCACATCTCTTTATTTTCTGTCCCATTTGTTTCGGTGCTTTGTCAGACATCTTCTAGTCTGTCTCACTAGTAGCTGTTAACACACAGCACATTTTAACAGGCTCGCATTAAAAAGCCACAGTCCTTAAAAACCTTGGTTGTTTTTTCAGCATGTCTCTGGTACAGAAAGACGCTTTGAATAGCGACAAAAGAAATGCAGCCAGTCCCCAAGCAGGCAGCCGTAGCACACGGACCCTGGAGGGAGGAAGAGGAGGCTGAGCCAGCATCAAGAGGCCAGCTCTTTGACTGAGGAGATGAAGCCGGGCAACCCCCCTCTCCCTTCCATCCCCCTCTACCCCCTTCCTGAGGGGCAATCACCCATTTAAAGAATTTTCTGTCTGTAAGGCTAATTTGGTACCAGGCTCTAATTTGGTACCCCACCCTTCTACCCCTTCAGAAGGCCCGTTTCGCCACCCTTCAGAAGGCCCGTCTCCCCACCCTTCAGAAGGCCGTCTCCCCACCCTTCAGAAGGCCCGTCTCCTCACCCTTCTCCCCCTTCAGAAGGCACGTCTCCCCACCCTCCCCACCCTTCAGAAGGCCCGTCTCCCCACCCTTCAGAAGGCCCGTCTCTCCCCACCCTTCAGAAGGTCTCCCCACCCTTCCGTCTCCCCACCCTTCTACCCCTTCAGAAGGCCCGTCTCCCCACCCCCACCCTTCAGAAGGCCCGTCTCCCCACCCTTCTCCCCTTCAGAAGGCCCGTCTCCCCACCCTTCTCTCCCCAGGCCCCCTTCCTTCCCCTTCAGAAGGCCCGTCTCCCCACCCTCTCCCCACCCTTCTCCCCTTCAGAAGGCCCGTCTCCCCACCCTTCTCCCCTTCAGAATGCCCGTCTCCCCACCCTTCTCCCCTTCAGAAGGCCCGTCTCCCCACCCTTCTCCCCATTCAGAAGGCCTGTCTCCCAACCCTTCTCCCCTTCAGAAGGCCCGTCTCCCCACCCTTCTCCCCCTTCAGAAGGCCCGTCTCCCCACCCCAAACCCTTCAGAAGGCCCTTCCCCCCCTCAGAAGGCCCTCTCCCCCCTTCAGAAGGCCCGTCTCCCCACCCTTCAGAAGGCCCGTCTCCCCCCCACCCTTCAGAAGGCCCGTCTCCCCCCCCACCCTTCAGAAGGCCCCTTCTCCCCCTTCAGAAGGCCCGTCTCCCCACCCTTCTCCCCTTCAGAAGGCCCGTCTCCCCCACCCTTCTCCCCTTCAGAAGGCCCGTCTCCCCACCCTTCTCCCCTTCAGAAGGCCCGTCTCCCACCCTTCTCCCCTTCAGAAGGCCCGTCTCCCACCCTTCTCCCCTTCAGAAGGCCCGTCTCCCCCAGGCCCTTCTCCCCCTTCAGAAGGCCCGTCTCCCCTCCCCTTCAGAAGGCCCGTCTCCCAACCCCAGGCCCTTCCCCCCTTCAGAAGGCCCGTCTCCCCCCACCAGAAGGCCCGTCTCCCCCCCTTCAGAAGGCCCGTCTCCCCACCCTTCTCCCCTTCAGAAGGCCCGTCTCCCCACCCTTCTCCCCTTCAGAAGGCCCTCTCCCCACCCTTCTCCCCCTTCAGAAGGCCCGTCTCCCCACCCTTCTCCCCCTTCAGAAGGCCCGTCTCCAAACCCTTCAGAAGGCCCCTTCAGAAGGCCCGTCTCCCAACCCTTCTTCTCCCCCTTCAGAAGGCCCGTCTCCCCACCCTTCAGAAGGCCCGTCTCCCCCCCTTCAGAAGGCCCGTCCCCCTTCAGGCCCTCTCCCCACCCTTCAGAAGGCCCGTCTCTCCCCCTTCAGAAGGCCCGTCCCTTCAGAAGGCCCTTCTCCCCCCTTCAGAAGGCCCGTCTCCCCCAGAAGGCCCGTCTCCCCACCCTTCTCCCCATTCAGAAGGCCCGTCTCCCCACCCTTCAGAAGGCCCGTCTCCCCCCCTTCAGAAGGCCCGTCTCCCCACCCTTCAGAAGGCCCGTCTCCTCCCCATTCAGAAGGCCCGTCTCCCCACCCTTCAGAAGGCCCGTCTCCCCACCCTTCAGAAGGCCCGTCTCCCCACCCTTCAGAAGGCCCGTCTCCCCACCCTTCAGAAGGCCCATCTCCCCACCCTTCAGAAGGCCCGTCTCCCCCCTTCAGAAGGCCCGTCTCCCCACCCTTCAGAAGGCCCGTCTCCCCACCCTTCAGAAGGCCCGTCTCCCCACCCTTCAGAAGGCCCGTCTCCCCTCCCCTTCAGAAGGCCCGTCTCCCCACCCTTCAGAAGGCCCGTCTCCCCCTTCAGAAGGCCCGTCTCCCCCCTTCAGAAGGCCCGTCTCCCCACCCTTCAGAAGGCCCGTCTCCCCACCCTTCAGAAGGCCCGTCTCCCCACCCTTCAGAAGGCCCGTCTCCCCACCCTTCAGAAGGCCCGTCTCCCACCCCACCCTTCAGAAGGCCCGTCTCCCCACCCTTCAGAAGGCCGTGTCTCCCCTCCCACCCTTCAGAAGTGGATATAGTCTCTCCACCCCCGTCTCCCCACCCTTCAGAAGGCCCGTCTCTTCCCCACCCTTCAGAATGCCTTCAGAAGGCCCGTCTCCCCACCCTTCAGAAGGCCCGTCTCCCCACCCTTCAGTCTCCTCCCCTACAAGGCCCGTCTCCCACCCTTCAGAAGGCCCGTCTCCCCACCCTTCAGAAGGCCCGTCTCCCCACCCTTCAGTCTATTCCCCCACCCTTCAGGCCCGTCTCCCCACCCTTCAGAAGGCCCGTCTCCCCACCTTACACCCTTCAGAAGGACCGACAACGTATTAATGAGCAACACCCAAACTGGAAGCAGACCAGAGCAGGCTGGCACCGTGCCCCAAACCCTCTGAGGTTTTACTGTCTGGTTAAGAGCAGCCAGTAAGAGGTCAAGAGCAGCCAGTAAGTCTATTCCACCACAGGGTGGATATAGTCTATTCGACCACAGGGTGGATATAGTCTATTACACCACAGGGTGGATATAGTCTATTACACCACAGGGTGGATATAGTCTATTCCACCTCAGGGTGAATATAGTCTATTCCACCACAGGGTGGATGTAGTCTATTACACCACAGGGTGGATATAGTCTATTCCACCTCAGGGTGAATGTAGTCTATTACACCACAGAGTGGATATAGTCTATTCCACCACAGGATGGACATAGTCTATTACACCACAGGGTGGATATAGTCTATTACACCACAGGGTGGATATAGTCTATTACAACACAGGGGGGATATAATGTGGTCTATTACACCACAGGGTGGATATAGACTATTACACCACAGGGTGGATATAGTCTATTACACCACAGGGTGGATATAGTCTATTACACCACAGGGTGGATATAATGTAGTCTATTCCACCACAGGGTGGATATAGTCTATTACACCACAGGGTGGATATAGTCTATTCCACCACAGGGTGGATATAGTCTATTACACCACAGTGTGGATATAGTCTATTACACCACAGGGTGGATATAGTCTATTACACCACAGGGTGGATATAATGTAGTCTATTCCATCACAGGGTGGATATAGTCTATTCCACCACAGGGTGGATATAATGTAGCCTATTCCACCACAGGGCGGATATAGTCTATTACACCACAGGGTGCATATAGTCTATTACACAGCAGGGTGGATATAGTCTATTACACCACAGGGTGGATATAGTCTACTACACCACAGGGTAGATATACTGTAGTCTATTCCACCACAGGGTGGATATAGTCTATTACACCACAGGGTGGATATAGTCTATTACACCACAGGGTGGATATAGTCTATTAAACCACAGGGTAGATATAGTCTATTCCACCACAGGGTGGATATAGTCTATTACACCACAGGGTGTATATAGTCTATTACACCACAGGGTGGATATAGACTATTACACCACAGGGTGGATATAGTCTATTACACCACAGGATGGATCTAGACTATTACACCACAGGGTGGATATACTGTAGTCTATTCCACCACAGGGTGGATGTAGTCTATTCCACAACAGGGTGGATATAGTCTATTACACTACAGGTTGGATATAGTCTATTACACCTCAGGGTGGATATAGTCTATTCCACCACAGGATGATATAGTCTATTACACCACAGGGTGGATATAGTCTATTACACCACAGGGTGGATATAGTCTATTACACCACAGGGTGGATATAGTCTATTCCACCACAGGGTGGATATAGTCTATTCCACCACAGGGTGGATGTAGTCTATTACACCACAGAGTGGATATAGTCTATTCCACCACAGGATGAACATAGTCTATTACACCACAGGGTGGATATAGTCTATTACACCACAGGGTGGATATTGTCTATTACACCACAGGGTGGATATAGTCTATTACACCGCACGGTAGATATACTGTAGTCTATTCCACCACAGGGTGGATATAGACTATTACACGACAGGGTGCATATACTGTAGTCTATTACACCACAGGGTGGATATAGTCTATTACACCACAGGGTGGATATAGTCTATTACACCACAGGGTGGATATAGTCTATTCCACCACAGGGTGGATATAGTCTATTCCACCACAGGATGGACATAGTCTATTACACCACAGGGTGGATATTGTCTATTACACCACAGGGTGGATATAGTCTATTACAACACAGGGGGGATATAATGTAGTCTATTACACCACAGGGTGGATATACTGTAGTCTATTACACCACAGGGTGGATATAGTCTATTCCACCACAGGGTGGATATAGACTATTACACCACAGGGTGGATATAGTCTATTACACCACAGGGTGGATATAGTCTATTACACCACAGGGTGGATATAGACTATTACACCACAGGGTGGATATAGTCTATTACACCACAGGGTGGATATTGTCTATTACACCACAGGGTGGATATAGTCTATTACACCACAGGGTGGATATAATGTAGTCTATTCCACCACAGGGTGGATATAGTCTATTACACCACAGGGTGGATATAGTCTATTACACCACAGGGTGGATATAGTCTACTACACCACAGGGTAGATATACTGTAGTCTATTCCACCACAGGGTGGATATAGTCTATTACACCACAGGGTGGATATAGTCTATTACACCACAGGGTGGATATAGTCTATTCCACCACAGGGTGGATATAGTCTATTCCACCACAGGGTGGATATAGTCTATTCCACCACAGGATGGATAGTCTATTCCACCACAGGGTGGATATACTGTAGTCTATTCCACCACAGGGTGGATGTAGTCTATTCCACAACCGGGTGGATATAGTCTATTACACTACAGGTTGGATATAGTCTATTACACCTCAGGGTGGATATAGTCTATTCCACCACAGGGTGGATATAGTCTATTACACCACAGGGTGGATATAGTCTATTACACCACTGGGTGGATATAGTCTATTCCACCACAGGGTGGATATAGTCTATTCCACCACAGGGTGGATATAGTCTATTACACCACAGGGTGGATATAGTCTATTACACCACAGGGTGGATATAGTCTATTACACCACAGGGTGGATATAGTCTATTCCACCACAGGGTGGATATAGTCTATTCCACCACAGTGTGGATATAGACTATTACACCACAGGGTGGATATACTGTAGTCTATTTCACCACAGGGTGGATATAGTCTATTCCACCACAGGGAGGATATAGTCTATTCCACCACAGGGTGGATATACTGTAGTCTATTTCACCACAGGGTGGATATAGTCTATTCCACCACAGGGTGGATATAGTCTATTCCACCACAGGGTGGATATAGTCTATTACACCTCAGGGTGGATATACTGTAGTCTATTTCACCACAGGGTGGATATTGTCTATTACACCACAGGGTGGATATAGACTATTACACCACAGGGTGGATATAGTCTAGTACACCACAGGGTGGATATAGACTATTACACCACAGGGTGGATATACTGTAGTCTATTCCACCACAGGGTGGATATAGTCTATTCCACCACAGGGTGGATATAGTCTATTACACCTCAGGGTGGATATAGTCTATTACAACACAGGGGGGCTATAATGTAGTCTATTACACCACAGGGTGGATATAGTCTATTACACCACAGGGTGGATATAGTCTATTCCACCACAGGGTGGATATAGTCTATTACACCACATGGTGGATAACAAGAGAGTAATAACAGAGAGGAGACTGGGTAATAACAGAGAGGAGACTGGGTAATAACAGAGAGGAGACTGGGTAATAACAGAAAGGAGACTGGGTAATAACAGATAGGAGACTGGGTAATAACAGAGAGGAGACTGGGTAATGGGTACACTGAGGTATGATAACAACTGGAGACTGTGTCAAGATGTCCGCCAGTTGTTTTCAAAGTAATTTACTCGCCAAGTCTGGGTAATAAAGCAGAGCGGATTCTAGGTAATAACAGAGAGGAGTCTGGGTAATAACAGAGAGGAGTCTGTGTAACAAAGAGGAGTCTGGGTAATAAGGCAGAGAGAAGTCTGGGAAATAACAGAGAGGAGTCTGGGTAACAGAGAGGAGTCTGGGTAACAAAGAGGAGTCTGGGTAACAAAGAGGAGTCTGGGTAACAAAGAGGAGTCTGGGTAACAACAGAGAGGAGTCTGGGTAATAAGGTAGAGAGGAGTCTGGGTAATAACAGAGAGGAGTCTGGGTAATAAGGCAGAGAGGAGTCTGGGTAATATGGTAGAGAGGAGTCTGGGTAATAAGGCAGAGAGGAGTCTGGGTAACACCAGAGAGGAGTCTGGGTAATAAGGCAGAGAGGAGTCTGGGTAATATGGTAGAGAGGAGTCTGGGTAATAATGCAGAGAGGAGTCTGGGTAACAACAGAGAAGAGTCTGGGTAATAAGGCAGAGAGGAGTCTGGGTAATAAGGCAAAGAGAACTCTATAGAGCCCTAGAGCCCTATGGACCGTGGTCAACAGTAGTGCACCACAAAGGGAATGAGGTGCCTAGTGTCTACGTTTGCTGCTGTTAGTCCAGTTAGCGTTGTAGAGATCTTTCTCCTGTTGTTGTCCCATCGTCATGTGATCTGTTCAGATGCCCACGACGCCACTTGATGCTGTTTTCATACACGGGTTATGATGGACAACACTGGCTTTCAAACTCATTTCAAATGCATCCTATTTTCCATACCGACATTTTCACAAACTTGATGCAGGGATCTTTTCCCAGCACATCGTCTTCCAGGGATTTGATAGATATACCATAATCCCTGTAAACTGATCTGAGATGGAAAACGGTCGGCATTTTAGACAAAAAAAAATCGGATCAGGAAACTGTTGGGGGAAAGTTTAGTAAATCACCTTCTCTCTACCCATTTGAATAAATAGTTTGTCTGCCCGTGGTACTGTCTGACTAAGTAGAATTTACAGTTAGGAAACATCGGGGAAACTAATACCAACGGCAAATCAGATGAGAACCGCCTGAATAGGAAAACAACGTCAAGCCGTAAGCTCTTTTTTAGAAAGACCTCTGGTAAACTCCACGGTAGAGCGCTATACAGGACAAACAGGGTCTACGGTCCAGGAGGTTCATCCAGGAGGTTACAGAGGACACACAGGGTCTACGGTCCAGGAGTTCATCCAGGAGGTTAGAGGAGACACAGGGTCTACGGTCCAGGAGGTTCAACCAGGAGGTAACAGAGGACACACAGGGTCAACGGTCCAGGAGGTTATACAGGACAAACAGGGTCTACGGTCCAGGAGTTCATCCAGGAGGTTAGAGGACACACAGAGTCTACGGTCCAGGAGGTAACAGAGGACACACAGGGTCTACGGTCCAGGAGGTTCAACCAGGAGGTTACAGAGGAAACACAGGGTCAACGGTGCAGGAGGTTATACAGGACACACAGGGTCTACAGTCCAGGAGGTTCATCCAGGAGGTTACAGAGGACACACAGAGTTTACGGTCCAGGAGGTTATACAGGACACACAGGGTCTATGGTCCAGGAGGTTACAGAGGACACACAGGGTCTACAGTCCAGGAGGTTCATCCAGGAGGTTACAGAGGACACACAGAGTTTACGGTCCAGGAGGTTACACAGGGTCTACGGTCAAGGAGGTTACAGAGGACACACAGAGTCTATGGTCCAGGAGGTTACAGAGGACACACAGGGTCTACAGTCCAGGAGGTTCATCCAGGAGGTTACAGAGGACACACAGGGTCTACGGTCCAGGAGGTTACACAGGGTCTATGGTCCAGGAGGTTACAGAGGACACACAGAGTCTATGGTCCAGGAGGTTACAGAGGACACACAGGGTCTACGGTCCAGGAGGTTCAACCAGGAGGTTACAGAGGAAACACAGGGTCAACGGTGCAGGAGGTTATACAGGACACACAGGGTCTACGGTCCAGGAGTTCATCCAGGAGGTTAGAGGACACACAGAGTCTACGGTCCAGGAGGTACGGTCCAGGAGAGAGGACACACAGGGTCTACGGTCCAGGAGGTTATACAGGACACACAGGGTCTACGATCCAGGAGGTTAGAGGACACAAAGGGTTTACAGGACACACAGGGTCCCGGAGGTTACAGAGGACACACAGGGATACGGTCCAGGAGGTTACAGAGGACACACAGGGTCTACGGTCCAGGAGGTTATAGAGGACTCACAGGGTCATGGTAGAGGACCAGGAGGTTACAGAGGACACATAGGGTCTACGGTCCAGGAGGTTACAGAGGACACACAGGGTCTACGGTCCCGGAGGTTATAGAGGACTCACAGGGTCATGGTCCAGGAGGTTACAGAGGACACATAGGGTCTACGGTCCAGGAGGTTACAGAGGACACACAGGGTCTAAGGTAGAGGAGGTTGCAGAGGACACACAGGGTCTACGGTCCAGGAGGTTCATCCAGGAAGTTACAGAGGACACACAGGGTCTACGGTCCAGGAGGTTACAGAGGACACACAGAGTCTACGGTCTAGGAGGTTACAGAGGACACACAGGGTCTACGGTCCAGATGGGTAGAGGACACACAGGGTCTACGGTCCAGGAGGTTCATCCAGGAGGTTACAGAGGACACACAGGGTCTACGGTCCAGGAGGTTACACAGGGTCTACGGTCAAGGAGGTTACAGAGGACACACAGAGTCTATGGTCCAGGAGGTTACAGAGGACACACAGGGTCTACAGTCCAGGAGGTTCATCCAGGAGGTTACAGAGGACACACAGGGTCTACGGTCCAGGAGGTTACACAGGGTCTATGGTCCAGGAGGTTACAGAGGACACACAGAGTCTATGGTCCAGGAGGTTACAGAGGACACACAGGGTCTACGGTCCAGGAGGTTACAGAGGACACACAGGGATACAGTCCAGGACATACAGGACCCACAGGGTCTACGGTCCAGGAGGTTCACAGGGTCTACGGTCCAGGAGGTTATACAGGACACACAGGGTCTACGGTCCAGGAGGTTCATAGGTTAGAGGACACACAGGGTCTACGGTCCAGGAGGTTACAGAGGACACACAGGGTCTACGGTCCAGGAGGTTTAGAGGACACACAGGGTCTACGGTCCAGGAGGTTACAGAGGACACACAGGGTCTACGGTCCAGGAGGTTACAGAGGACACACAGGGTCTACGGTCCAGGAGGTTACAGAGGACACACAGGGTCTACGGTCCAGGAGGTTACACAGGACACACAGGGCCTACAGTCCAGGAGGTTATACAGGAGGTTACAGAGGACAGGAGGTTACACAGGATCTATGGTCCCGGAGGTTACAGAGGACACACAGGGATACGGTCCAGGAGGTTAGAGGACACACAGTGTCTACGGTCCAGGAGGTTACAGAGGACACACAGGGATACGGTCTAGGAGGTTATACAGGACCCACAGGGTCTACGGTCCAGGAGGTTACAGAGGACACACAGGGTCAGTCCAGGAGGTCCAGGAGGTTACAGAGGACACACAGGGTCTATGGTCCAGGAGGTTACAGAGGACACACAGGGATACGGTCCAGGAGGTTATACAGGAGGTAACAGAGGACACACAGGGATACGGTCCAGGAGGTTCATCCAGGAGGTTACAGAGGACACACAGGGTCTACGGTCCAGGAGGTTATACAGGAGGTTACAGAGGACACACAGGGTCTACGGTCCAGGAGGTTCATCCAGGAGGTTATACAGGAGACACAGGGTCTACGGTCCAGGAGGTTCATCCAGGAGGTTACAGAGGACACACAGGGTCTACGGTCCAGGAGGTTCATCCAGGACACACAGGGTCTAAGGTAGAGGAGGTTGCAGAGGACACACAGGGTCTACGGTCCAGGAGGTTCATCCAGGAAGTTACAGAGGACACACAGGGTCTACGGTCCAGGAGGTTACATCCAGGACACACAGAGGGTCTAGGAGGTTACAGAGGAGGGTCTACGGTCCAGATGGGTAGAGGACACACAGGGTCTACGGTCCAGGAGGTTCATCCAGGAGGTTACAGAGGACACACAGGGTCTACGGTCCAGGAGGTTACACAGGGTTCAGGTTCCAGGACACACAGGGTCTATGGTCCAGGAGGTTGCAGAGGACACACAGAGTCTATGGTCCAGGGTCTACGGTCCAGGAGGTTCATCCAGGAAGGGTTACGGTCCAGGAGGTTAGAGGACACACAGGGTCTACGGTCCAGGAGGTCTCAGTCCAGGAGGTTACAGAGGACACACAGGGTCTACGGTCCAGGAGGTTAGAGGACACAGGAGGTTACAGAGGACACACAGGTCTACGGTCCAGGTCTACATCCAGGAGGTTACAGAGGACACACAGGGTCTACGGTCCAGGAGGTTACAGAGGACACACAGGGTCTACGGTCCAGGAGGTTAGAGGACACACAGGGTCTATGGTCCAGGAGGTTCAGGGTCTACGGTCCAGGAGGTTAGAGGACACACAGGGTCTACGGTCCAGGAGGTTAGAGGACACAAAGGGTCTACAGTCCAGGAGGTTACAGAGGACACACAGGGTCTACGGTCCAGGAGGTTATACAGGAGGTTACAGAGGACACACAGGGTCTACGGTCCAGGAGGTTACACAGGAGGTTACAGAGGACACACAGGCTCTACGGTCCAGGAGGTTACAGAGGACACACAGGGCCTCCGGTCCAGGAGGTTATACAGGAGGTTACAGAGGACACACAGGGTCTACGGTCCAGGAGGTTATACAGGAGGTTACAGAGGACACACAGGTTCTATGGTCCCGGAGGTTACAGAGGACACACAGGGATAAGTCTACGTTAGACATTAGGAAAGGACACACAGGGATAAGTCTGTTAGACAGTTAGACATTAGGAAAGGACACACAGGGATAAGTTTAGTGTGACGTGAAATGAGGCCTGTTTTATACGAAGTGAAGGACCAGTCAAAATTGTTGGCCACGCCCTACTCTCTATGACCTGATTGGCTCTGGTCTCCCAGTGCTGCCTAGTTCAGACCAGGACACAGACAGACTGGAAACTGCTGTTTCTCAGGGCATACTGCAGTTTCTCAGGGCATACTGCAGTTTCTCAGGGCATACTGCAGTTTCTCAGGGCATACTGCAGTTTCTCAGGGCATACTGCTGTTTCTCAGGGCATACTGCAGTTTCTCAGGGCATACTGCTGTTTCGCAGGGCATACTGCTGTTTCTCAGGGCATACTACTGTTTCTCAGGGCATATCTCATACTGCTGTTTCTCAGGGCATACTGCTGTTTCTCAGGGCATGCTACTGTTCATACTGCTGTTTCTCAGGGCATACTGCTGTTCATACTGTTGTTCCTCAGGGCATACTGCTGTATCTCAGGGCATACTGTTGTTTCTCAGGGCATACTGCTGTATCTCAGGGCATACTGCTGTTTCTCAGGGCATACTGTTGTTTCTCAGGTCATACTGCTGTATCTCAGGGCATACTGCTGTATCTCAGGGCATACTGTTGTTTCTCAGGGCATACTGCTGTATCTCAGGGCTTACTGCTGTTTCTCAGGCCATACTGTTGTTTCTCAGGGCATACTGCTGTATTTCAGGGCATACTGCTGTATCTCAGGGCATACTGCTGTATCTCAGGGCATACTGCAGGTTCTCAGGTTATGTACAATCACAGAAAATAAAACAGAGCAGTCCTGGTTACGGCTGGGACAGGAAACAGGGATAAATATGTAGGGAGCTCCACGTGTCCTTCAACAGGGGGAGGAGGAACAGCAGGAAAAGAAAAGAGAGGGACAGAGAGAAAGAGAGGTAGAGAGAGAGAGAGAGGAGAGAGAGGGGCATACTGCTGTATTTCAGGGAGTATCTCAGGGCATACTGCAGGAGAGAATCAGAGCAGAGAGTCCTGAGAGGAGGAGGAAAGAGATAAAGGAGACAGAGTCCTTCAGAGAGAGAGAGAGAGAGAAAGAGAGAGGGACAGAGAGAAAGAGAGAGAGAGAGAGAGAGAGAGAGGGAGAGAGAGAGAGAGAGAGAGAGAGAGAGAGAGAGAGGTAGAGAGAGAGAGAGAGAGAGGTAGAGAGGAGAGAGAGAGAGAGAGGAGAGAGAGAGAGAGAGAGAGGAGAGAGAGAGAGAGAGAGAGAGAGAGAGAGGTAGAGAGAGAGAGAGAGAGAGAGAGAGAGAGGTAGAGAGAGAGAGAGAGAGAGAGAGAGAGAGAGAGAGAGAGAGAGTAGAGAGAGAGAGAGAGAGAGAGAGAGAGAGAGAGAGGTAGAGGGAGAGAGAGAGAGAGAGAGAGTAGAGAGAGAGAGAGAGAGAGAGAGAGAGAGAGAGAGAGAGAGAGAGAGGTAGAGAGAGAGAGAGGTAGAGAGAGAGAGAGAGAGAGGGAGGTAGAGAGAGGTAGAGAGAGGTAGAGAGAGGTAGAGAGAGGTAGAGAGAGGTAGAGAGAGAGAGAGAGAACAGCACTAAGCTCCCCACTAAGCTCTATTCTTCACGGCACCCATCCAATTGGGGAGAAGAAATTACACACACCTTCCATTACTACCTTGGCAGATACACTGAGCCAATAAAGGAGGTAATGAGACTAATTACTTCTTGGGTGGAAGTCAAAACTTTTGGGTTCAGAAGCCATTGGCTGACCTCTGAACCCTATTCCTTATCAAAATCAAATCAATCATGTTAATTTGGCACATGCTTCGTAAAGAACACATTTTGGGCTAACAGTGAAATGTTTACTTACGGGTCCTTCCCAACAACGTAGAGAGAAAGAAAATAGAGAAACAATAGAAAACTAATGATAAAATACATAATGAGTAACAATAACTTGGCTGTACAGGAAGTGCCAGTACTGAGTCAATGTGGAGGGTGATGAGGTAATATGTGGAGGGTGATGATGTAATAACTTGGCTGTATACAGGAAGTACCAGCACTGAGTCAATGTGGAGGGTGATGATGTAATAACTTGGCTGTATACAGGAAGTACCAGTACTGAGTCAATGTGGAGGGTGATGATGTAATAACTTGGCTGTATACAGGAAGTACCAGTACTGAGTCAATGTGGAGGGTGATGAGGTAATAACTTGGCTGTATACAGGAAGTACCCGTACTGAGTCAATGTGGAGGGTGATGAGGCAATAACTTGGCTGTATACAGGAAGTACCAGTACTGAGTCAATGTGGAGGGTGATGAGGCAATAACTTGGCTGTATACAGGAAGTACCTGTAACGGTTTTCTTCTGGTGAAAGAGAGGCGGACCAAAATGCAGCGTGGTGGTTATTCATGTTTAATTTATAAAGACACTCTACATCAGGGGTGTCAAACTCAAATACCCAGTGGGCCAAAATGTAAAACCTGAACAAAGTCACGGGCCAACATTGAACAAATTAACCTTTTAATATGGACCCAAACAAGTTTTGCTTTAACATTGAATATGGAACAAGCTTCGCTTATTACCATACAACAGGGGTGTCAAACTCAAATACCCAGTGGGCCAAAATGTAAAACCTGAACAAAGTCACGGGCCAACATTGAACAAATTAACCTTTTAATATGGACCCAAACAAGTTTTGCTTTAACATTGAATATGGAACAAGCATCGCTTATTACCATACAATATATAATTTAATAGTGGAGACATGCAAAATCGAATTTCAAATGAAAAAACACATCAATGGCATTCATTTATTAAATAAATAAAATTTAAATAAAAATTGTATGCCTCTTTTCTATTTGCAGCCTTCTGATTTAAATACCAAAATAAACTTTTTCCACTGGCTAATAATTTTACAAATAAAATGATAATAAATCAATCAACCATTCAAGCCCATGCCTTGTAGCAAGAAAAAGTGCATAAAGAAAACATTAATTATTGCACACTGGTCTAATCTGATGTGCCCAAGCCAGATACCTGGCATCTCTTCTTGGATGCTAGTTCATCAATGTCTGGGCTCAAGCTCTGAGCTGAAGAAATCCTCAGTATCGAGCGAAGATGTTCATCAGTCAGACGTCTCCTGTGAGTTGTTTTGGTCATCTTCATCGAGGAGAAAAGTTGCTCGCATAGATAAGTGCTGCCGAACATGGAGAGCATCTGAGCAGCTTGGGTGCGGAGCTGAAGCATTGTGTCAGGGATGAACCGTGGAAACTGTGCGGCGCCCACAGCATCATACTTTGACTTCAGCGTGTCGTTGCACTGGAGTTCAATCAGCTCCATTTGGATGTTGGTTGGTGCATTTTCCACATCAACTGCGAAGGGATTACTAAGCAGTTCAAACTTGCATTTCTGGGCATCGAAGTCGGCAAATCGCCGGCTAAACTCAGCGGCGAGAACACTGAGTTTTTCAGCAAACTGTGCGCATGGGAACACGGCGGTAGAGATCTGCGCTTTTATGGATTGGCAGCAGGGAAAATGGCAAGGGTTTCCTTGCAGCATCTGATTCTCCCACAGGCACAGTTTAGTTTTGAAGGCCCTCACTGCAGCGTACATGTCTGTGATGATGCGCCCCCGCCCCTGAAGCTGCAGGTTCAGCGCATCGAGATGGCTCGAGATGTCACAGAGAAAGGCCAGCTCACACAGGACCTTTTGCTCCCGGAGCTCTGCTGTATCCTTCCCTTTGGTTTCCAGGAATTGACATATTTCCTCACGCAGCTCGAAACATCTGTTCAGTACTTTTCCTCTGCTTAGCCATCTCACCTCTGTGTGATACGGCACGTCTGCGTATTCCGAACCACACTCCTCCAGAAAAGATTTAAACTGGCGGTGATTTAGACCTTTGGCTCTTATAAAGTTAACTACCTGTGTTACTGTGGTCATAACATGTTCCATCTTTAGGGCTTTGGCACACAGTGCTTCCTGATGTATGATGCAGTGGTAAACAGTTAGCTCACCTGCACAGTTCTCTTCCCGCATCTTCTCCCGAACCATGCCCACCAGTCCACTCTTTTTACCCCACATCGCTGGCGCACCATCTGTCGTTAATCCAACGAGTTTATCCCACGGCAGCTTTATTTCAGTTACACATTTGGAAACCTCCTCAAAGATTTCCTTTCCTGTGGTTGTGCCATGCATTGATTTGAATCCTAATAGCTCCTCCGTAACACACAGATTTGAGTCCACTCCACGGATGAAGACTGACAGCTGAGCAGTATCAGATGCGTCGCAGCTCTCATCCACAGCGAGGAGAACGCAACAAAATCTTTTCCCTTTTCCATCAGCTGGTCATACAGATTGGTGGCAAGATCACATGTGCGATCAGCTACTGTGTTCCTGCTCAGGCTCACGTTTGAAAATGCTTGTTTTTTCTCTGGGCATACGAGGTCACAAACCTTCATCATGCACTTTTTCATGAACTCTCCCTCATTAAAGGGCCGGGCTGATTTTGCGATCTCTGCTGCCACTATATAACTAGCCTTTACAGCAGCCTCGCTTTGTGATGTGGCTTTTTTAAACATATTCTGTTGTGAAACCAAACTTCTTTTCATCTCCTCTACTTTCTGGCTCCTTTGAGTCATGTCCAGGTCCTTGTATTTGTCATGGTGTTTCGTTTCATAGTGTCGTCTAATGTTGTACTCCTTACTTACAGCCACGTTGACTCCACAAACAAGACAAACAGGTTTGTCTTTTACATATGTAAACAGATATTCTGCCTCCCACTTGTCCAGAAAGCTCCTGTTTTCTGCCTTTCTTTTCGCCATTTTTGGGAAGGGTTAGCTCGCTGACAGTTGTAGCGTCTATGTTGCTATGACTACTGTCACAGAGGAGAGAGCGTTTCTGGGTCCTGTCCTGATTGGTGCGCGAAAACAGCAGAGCATTATGGGATTCGTAGTATTAGTGGTGAATGCGCTGTATAATACCGGCGGGCCAGCTCTAGTAGGAATTTGGTATTGTCTCGCGGGCCAAATATAATTACCCCGCGGGCCAGAGTTTGACACCCATGCTCTACATGAATAAACTAACAAAAACAATAAACGTGCAAAAACCTAAACAGTTCTATCTGGTGCAAACACAGAGACAGGAACAATCACCCACAAACACACAGTGAAACCCAGGCTACCTAAATATGGTTCCCAATCAGAGACAATGACTAACACCTGCCTCTGATTGAGAACCATATCAGGCCAGACATAGAAATAGACAAACAAGACATCCAACATAGAATGCCCACTCAGATCACACCCTGACCAGCCAAAACATAGAAACATACAAAGCAAACTATGGTCAGGGTGTGACAGTACCCCCCCAAGGTGCAGACTCTGGCCGCAAAACCTAAACCTATTGGGGAGGGTCTGGGTGGGCATCTGTCCGCGGTGGCAGCTCTGGTGCTGGACGTGGCCCCCACTTCACCGTAGTCTTAGTCCCCCACCTTGTCCGCTTCCGTGGCCTCCTAGCCACGGCGACACTACGGGGCAGCTCGGGACAGAGGGGCGGCGGCTCGGGACAGAGGGGCGGCGGCTCGGGACAGAGGGCGGCGGTTCGGGACAGAGGGGCGGCGGCTCGGGACAGAGGGGCGGCGGCTCGGGACAGAGGGGCGGGGGCTCGGGACAGAGGGGCGGGGGCTCTGGCGCCTCTGGGCTGAGGGGCTCTGGCGCCTCTGGGCTGAGGGGCTCTGGGCTGAGGGGCTCTGGCGCCTCAGACTCCGGCAGCAGCGCCGGACAGGCGGGAGACTCCGGCAGCAGCGCCAGACAGGCGGGAGACTCCGGCAGCAGCGCCGGACAGGCGGGACAACTTCCTGTCCCCCATGTCATAGTTTTGCTCCGCCGGACTGAGCTTCTATGGTCAGGGTGTGACAGTACCCGTACTGAGTCAATGTGGAGGTAGATACTGTATGTGTCACGACTCCCGCCGAAGTTGGCTCCCCCGCCTGTTCGGGCAGCGCTCGGCGGTCGTCGTCACCGGCCTACTAGCCGCAACCCATCCCTTTTCCCTTCTCTGTTAGTTTTGTCTTATGAGTTGCACCTGTTTCCAATTTGTGTTTCTTAATTTGTTTCCCTATTTAAGTTTGTGGAACCCGCCCTTTGTTGTGCGGGATTATGTTTGGGTTGGTCAGCGTTTGGGCCCTGTGTTTGGGTTGGTCAGCGTTTGGGCCCTGTGTTTGGGTTGGTCAGCGTTTGGGCCCTGTGTTTGGGTTGGTCAGCGTTTGGGCCCTGTGTTTGGGTTGGTCAGCATTTGCGCCCTGTGTTTGGGTTGGTCAGCGTTTGGGCCCTGTGTTTGGGTTGGTCAGCGTTTGCGCCCTGTGTTTGGGTTGGTCAGCATTTGCGCCCTGTGTTTGGGTTGGTCAGCGTTTGGGCCCTGTGTTTGGGTTGGTCAGCGTTTGCGCCCTGTGTTTGGGTTGGTCAGCGTTTTGCGCCCTGTGTTTGGGTTGGTCAGCGTTTGCGTCCTGTGTTTGGGTTGGTCAGCGTTTGCGCCCTGTGTTTGGGTTGGTCAGCATTTGCGCCCTGTGTTTGGGTTGGTCAGCGTTTGGGCCCTGTGTTTGGGTTGGTCAGCATTTGCGCCCTGTGTTTGGGTTGGTCAGCGTTTGGGCCCTGTGTTTGGGTTGGTCAGCGTTTGCGCCCTGTGTTTGGGTTGGTCAGCGTTTGGGCCCTGTGTTTGGGTTGGTCAGCGTTTGCGCCCTGTGTTTTGGGCATTTACCATTTTCGATGCCGGAATAAAGTGCATTTATTTTTCCCCTGGAACTCTCTGCTCTCTGCACCTGATTCCTACCTACACATCAGCCGTGACAGAATCCTGCAGCTTGACATGGAATCAGCAGGAGCAGCCACACCTCCTCTCCCATCGATGGAGGAGAGGGTCCTCCATCACACCTCCATTCTTCACAGGATAGGGTCTGCAATGGATCAGATGATGGAGAGGAGAGGCCTTCCCACCTCATCTCCAGCGCCCCCTCCACCAGCACCACCCTGCTTCAGCATCCGGCTCCGGGGCTCTGCGTCTGGCGCACCCCAGGGAGTACGTCGGGACTGCGGCTGGGTGTCAGGGGTTTCTCCTCCAACTGGAATTATACCTAGCTACCGTCCGTCCGACTCCCTCAGGGGAGGAGAGCGTGAGCGTCATCGTCTCCTGTCTGACGGGGCGAGCCCTGGAGTGAGCCAACGCAGTGTGGAATGGCCCAGACTTGGCGAAGGATCACTACCCCGAGTTCACCCGCCGATTCCGGGCTGTGTTCGATCACCCACCCCCAGGTGAGTCCACACCAGACTCACCCAGAGGTTCCTGTCAGCCATATGTTTGTGCTAACCTCTTTCCCTGGGTTTTCTCCCTCTCTACAGCATAAGGCGCTAGTCGATTCAGGCGCAGCTGGGAATTTCATGGATCATGGGCTCGCGCTAAGGCTAGGGATTCCCCTGGTGTCGTTAGACCAACCTTTCCCCGTAAACTCCTTAGATAGCCGACCATTAGGGTCAGGGCTGGTCAGGGAGGCCACGGTGCCGCTGGACATATTAACGCAGGGGTGTCATAAGGAACGGATTAGTCCTTATTGATTCACCTGCGTTTCCAGTGGTGCTGGGAATTCCTTGGATAGCCGGTTATTTCACGGAGACAGGGGCTCTTCGAGGGTTGTCAGAGGAGTGTTCAGGCAGGTGTATAGGAGTTTCCGTAGGTGCAACTACGGTGGTCCAGACCAGGTTTCCACTGTGCGCATTCCCTCTGAATATGCCGATTTGGCTATCGCCTTCTGTAGGAAGAAGGCGGTCCAATTACCACCCCATCGTCGAGGGGACTGGGATTGCGCGATAAACCTCCTGGAGAACGCTGCACTTCCTGGGAGTCACGTGTACCCATTGTCCCAGGAGGAGACAGTGGCTATGGAGACATATGTTGCTGAATCGCTGGGGCAGGGGTACATTCGGGGGGTCTGCGTCCGTGCATTGATTATAGAGGTCTAAATTCAATCACAGTGGGGTTTAGTTACCCACTACCTCTCATCACTACGGCGGTGGAATCATTTCACAGGGCACGTTTCTTCACAAAACTGGACCTGAGGAGTATAACCTGGTGCGTATCCGGGGAGGAGATGAGTGGAAAACCGCATTTAGTTCTACATCTGGCCATTATGAGTACCTCGTCATGCCATATGGGTTGAAGAATGCCCCAGCCGTCTTCCAATCTTTCGTAGATGAGATTCTCGGAGACCTGCACGGGCAGGGTGTGGTGGTGTACATCGATGACATCCTGACCTATTCTGCCGCGCCCGTGTCTCTGGTGCGTAAGGTACTTGGGCGACTGCTAGAGCATGACCTGTATGTCAAGGCTGAGCAATGTGTGTTCTCCAAACAAGCAGTTTCCTTCCTGGGTTATCGCATTTCCACCTCCGGGGTGGTGATGGAGTGTGACCGTGCGTAATTGGCCGACTCCGACCACGGTAAAAGAGGTGCAGCGGTTTTTAGGGTTTGCCAATTTATCCGGGGTTTTGATCAGGTGAGACAGAGGCGGGCAGAGCTTTCAGTCGTCTGAAGGAGGTGTTCAGTGTTGGCGCATCCGGACCCCTCATAGTGGAGGTGGACGCGTCCGAGGCTGGGGTCGTTCCCAGCGCCCGGGCGCGCCACCAAAGCTCCTACCTTGTGCCTTTTTTTTTAAGAAGCTCAGTCCGGCGGAGCAAAACTATGACGTGGGGGACAGGGAGTTGTTAGATGTAGTCAAGGCTTTGAAGGTGTGGAGACATTGGCTTGAGGGGGCAAAGCACCCTTTTCTCATCTGGACTGACCATCGTAATCTCAAGTATATCCGGGCAGCAAGGAGACTGAATCCGCGTCAGGCTAGATGGGCCTAGATGTTCTTTGCCTGGTTCCCCTTCACCATCTCGTACCGGCCAGGCTCCCAGAACACTAAAGCCGACGCGCTGTCCCGCCTATATGATACCGAGGAGCAGTCCATCGAGCCAACGCCCATCATTCCAACTTCATGTCTCATGGCACCGGTGGTATGGGAGGTGGACGCGGTGATAGAGAGGGCATCGCGGTTGGAGCCTGCCCCCCCTCAGTGTCCAGCAGGGGCTCAGTACGTGCCGCGGGGTGTCCGTGACAGGCTGATTCGTTGGGCTTATACTCTACCCTCCTCGGGTCATCCTGGCATCGAGAGGACAGTGCGGAGTCTTAGGGGGAGATACTGGTGGCCCACGTTGGCGAAGGACGTGAGGTTTTATGTCTCCTCCTGCTCAGTGTGCGCTCAGAGGAAGGCTCCTCGCCACCTGCCTAGAGGGATGTTACAGCCCATCCCCGTTCCACAACGGCCCTGGTCACACTTGTCGGTGGACTTCCTCACCGACCTTCCCCTGTCCCAGGGAAGTACCACGATCCTGGTCGTTGTGGATCGGTTTTCTAAGTCCCTCCGTCTCATCCCGTTTCCTGGTCTCCCTACGGCCCTACGGCCCTACAGACTGCGCAGGCTCTGTTTACCCATGTCTTCCGGCACTACGGGGTGCCTGAGGACATCGTCTCTGATCGGGGTCCCCAGTTCACGTCCAGAGTTTGGAGGGCGTTTATGGAAACGCTGGGGGTCTCGGTCAGCTTGACCTCGGGTTTCCACCCCGAGAGTAATGGGCAGGTGGAACGAGTAAAACAGGATGTGGGCAGGTTTCTGCGGTCGTATTGCCGGGACCGGCCAGGGGAGTGGGTGAGGTATGTTCAAGCTCAATCAGCTTGTCCATGGTTCAGCTCGTTCATTGTTTAGCTCATCCATGGTTCAGCTCGTTCAACTTGTCCATCGTTCAGGTCATTCATTGCTCAGCTCGTCCATCACTCAGCTCATTCCGCTCGTCCATCGTTCAGCTCATTCAGCTCATCCATCATTCAGCTCATCCATTGTTCAGCTCGTCCATCATTTAGCTCGTCCATCGTTCAGTTCATCCGTCATTCATCTCGTTTAGCTCGCCCATTGTTCAGCTCATTCAGCTCGCCCATTGTTCAGCTCATTCAGCTCGCCCATTGTTCAACTCATTCAGCTCGCCCATTGTTCAGCTCATTCAGCTCGCCCATTGTTCAGCTCATTCAGCTCGCCCATTGTTCAGCTCATTCAGCTCACCCATTGTTCAGCTCATTCAGCTCGCCCATTGTTCAGCTCATTCAGCTCGCCCATTGTTCAGCTCATTCAGCTCGCCCATTGTTCAGCTCATTCAGCTCGTCTAACTTTCAGCTAGTTCAGCTTGTCCATCTTTCAGCTCGTTCAGTTCATCCATCGTTCAGATCGTCCATCGTTCAGCTCGTTCAGTTCATCCATCGTTCAGCTCAACCATCGTTCAGCTTGTTCAGCTCGTCCATCGTGGAGCTCGTCCATTGTTCAGATCGTCCATCGTTCAGCTCTTTCAGATCGTCCATCGTTCAGCTCTTTCAGTTCGTCCATCATTCAGCTCGTCCATCGTTCAGCTTGTCTATCGTTCAGCTTGTCCATGGTTCAGCTCCTCCATCGCTCAGCTCGTTCAACTCGTCCATCATTCAGCTCGTCCATCGTTCAGCTTGTCTATCGTTCAGCTTGTCCATGGTTCAGCTCCTCCATCGCTCAGCTCGTTCAACTCGTCCATCATTCAGCTCGTCTATCGTTCAGCTTGTCTATCGTTCAGCTCCTCCATCACTCAGCTCGTTCAACTCGTCCATCGTTCAGCTCGTCCATCGTCCAGCTTGTTCAGCTTGTCCATGGTTCAGCTCGTTCATCGTTTAGCTCATTCAGCTCATCCATCGTTCAGCTCGTGCATCGTTCAGCTGGTCCATTGTTCAGCTCGTCCATCGCTCAACTCATTCCACTCGTCCATCGTTCAGCTCGTCCATCGTTCAGCTCATTCAGCTCGTCCATCATTCAGCTTGTCCATCATTCAGCTCGTCCATTGTTCAGCTTGATGAGCTCATCCATCATTCAGCTCATTCAGCTCGTCCATCATTCAGCTTGTCCATCATTCAGCTCGTCCATTGTTCAGCTTGATGAGCTCTTCCATCATTCAGCTCAATCAGCTCGTCCATCGTTCAGCTCGTCCATTTCAGCTCGTCCCCATCATTCAGCTCGTCCATCATTCAGCTCATCCGTCCATGTTCAGCTCGTTCAGCTCATTCAGCTCATCGCTCATTCCAGCTCGTCCATCATTCAGCTTGTCCATCATTCAGCTCGTCCATTGTTCAGCTTGTCCATCATTCAGCTCTTCCATCATTCAGCTCGTCCATTGTTCAGCTTGATGAGCTCCATCATTCAGCTCATTCAGCTCGTCCATCATTCCATCATTCAGTCCATTGTTCAGCTCCATCATTCAGCTCAGCTCCATTGTTCTTGATGAGCTCTTCCATCATTCAGCTCATTCAGCTCGTCCATCGTTCATCATTCAGCTCGTCCATCATTCAGCTCGTCCATCATTCAGCTCATCCATCATTCAGTCCATCATTCAGCTCGTCCATCATTCAGCTCGTCCATCATTCAGCTCGTCCATCGTTCAGCTCGTCCATCATTCAGCTCGTCCATCGTTCAGCTCGTCCATCTTTCAGCTGGTCCATCGCTCAGCTCGTCCATCATTCAGCTCGTCCATCGCTCAGCTCCCTCCGCTCGTCCATCATTCAGCTCGTTCAGCTGGACCATTGTTCAGCTCGTCCATCGCTCAGCTCATTCCACTCGTCCATCGTTCAGCTCGTCCATCGTTCAGCTCATTCAGCTCGTCCATCATTCAGCTTGTCCATCATTCAGCTCGTCCATTGTTCAGCTCGTCCATCATTCAGCTTGTCCATCATTCAGCTCGTCCATTGTTCAGCTTGATGAGCTCTTCCATCATTCAGCTCATTCAGCTCGTCCATCATTCAGCTTGTCCATCATTCAGCTCGTCCATTGTTCAGCTCGTCCATCATTCAGCTTGTCCATCATTCAGCTCGTCCATTGTTCAGCTTGATGAGCTCTTCCATCATTCAGCTCATTCAGCTCGTCCAGCTCATTCAGCTCGTCCATCATTCAGCTCGTCCATCATTCAGCTCATACATCATTCAGCTCGTCCATCATTCAGCTCGTCCATCATTCAGCTCGTCCATCATTCAGCTCGTCCATCGTTCAGCTCGTCCATCGTTCAGCTCATACATCATTCAGCTCGTCCATCGTTCAGCTCATCCATCATTCAGCTCGTCCATCGTTCAGCTCGTCCATCTTTCAGCTGGTCCATCGCTCAGCTCGTCCATCGCTCAGCTCCCTCCGCTCATCCATCGCTCAGCTCATTCAGCTCATCCATCGTTCAGCTCGTCCATCGTTCAGCTCGTCCATTGTTCAGCTCATCCATCGCTCAGCTCATTCAGCTCATCCATCGCTCAGCTCGTCCATCGTTCAGCTCATCCGTCGTTCAGCTCATCTGTCGTTCAGCTCATCCGTCGTTCAGCTCATCCGTCGTTCAGCTCATCCGTCGTTCAGCTCATCTGTCTTTCAGCTCGTCCATCGTTCAGCTCATCCATCGTTCAGCTCGTTCATCGTTCAGTTTGTTCTGGTTGGTCAGGAGGAGTTATGGAATTTCTCTCTCTCTCTCTGTTTGGCACTGCGGCACCATTGTCAGCACTACCAGCGAACAAGCCCCGTCGCCATGGATACCCCCAAATACCAAGAAAATAAATGCTAAATATTGTGGCCGAATTGCATATTCTCCTCCTCAGAGGTCAATTGGTAGAGACAAGCAAGTTAGTTGAAATGAGTTGATACTTTAAACACGTCATGACCAGTTAAAACGCAGCGAGGAGGACTTGATTTAGCCTGATGGCGCAAGCACAGTACAGTTTCTCCTCTACGGCCTACCTTAACCTCTCTCCTCCTGAACTCACAGACTGCAGTTGGAGAGGAAGAAGACAGCGTGGATTTGTGGGAAATCAAACAAACTGTAGGAGCAGTACATTGGTCCATATGGTAATGTAGTCAAGCTAATCAGATCAGTTGTAACAATGATAATGAGTCATTATGAGTCATTATGAGATGTGCCCTAAATACCCCCTATTCCCTATATAGGCCTCTGGTCAAAAGTAGTGCACTATATAGGGGAATAGGGTACCATTAGATATGCAGACATAAACCTCAGCCTGGTCCAGGGAGGGATGTAACAGCCACGAGGTGTGTTGGGTTCTCCACTTGGATGACAACACAAACCACCGCAATAACAACGTCCACTGGCTGGGGGCCTGGTCTCTCTGGGATCTCACCGCTGTACAAACAGACCAAGAGGGTTCTGGGCCTGGGGGAGAGGCGGTATAGAGCAGCTTGGGGGAAGGGGGTGAGGTTAGGTGTGGGGAGGGAGTGGGGTGGTGGGACAGAGATCCAGAAGGAGAACAGCCAAAACACACAGGGAAGGAAGTTGACCAGATCAGGATGTAGCCAACTGGCCACATCATGATTGACTCTCAGATGGACTGGGCCTTTTTTTGTTGTTGCTCCTAGCAGAGTGCTATGAAGTGTAATCACTCTTCATCTTTCCTTCTCTCTCTCTCCACCTTTCTCTCCTTTACTATAGCTTTACCTCTCCTCATTTTAAACCATCTTTCTCCATCGCTGACTCTTCCTCTCTCTCTCTCTCACTGGGAATCACATATCATTAGTAATCTTAGCAAACATGCCACTTCAAATTCCCCCAATGATGCACACGTCACACCAACGCAGCAGAGCATGAGGTTTTGAGGTTAAGTCCTCGTTTGGGTGAACGTTCAAAGTCATGGGAACGTTTTCAAAGCGATTGGCGACAGACGAGGACTCCCGTTCTCTCCGGACAGAAATGTTCATTTCCCAGTAGACACGTTAGAGAAGTTTACAGCCGTAAATAAAACCCAACGTCTACCGCTTCAGAAAGACGTTTTTTAAGAGCTTTAATGAAATTAGTTTTTTTTAATGATTTGTTCCGTTGCTGTGTCTTAAATCCGATACGTGAATTGGATTCAGGTTTCTTTTGAGTTTTAATTGGGGGATCACAGGGGGATGGTTGAGATCCAACACACTGGAGAGACAGAAAAATAGAGGAGACTGGGAGGGGGACTGAAGTCAGATATTCTGTTATGGTGGGAGGGGTGCCTGATCAAATCTGCCACCAGCATAGTGTAGCTTGGTGGGTGGCTGGGTAGCTCTGTGGGTGGGGGGCGAGGGCCTCTCTCCATCTGTCTGTCTCTTTCTCTTTTCTCTCTTTATCTCTCTCTCTCTCTCTCTTTCTCTCGCTCTCTCTCCTCTCTCTCATTATTAGCGTTTCATTGGGGTGTTTGTTGCAGTTTTAGTATTTCGTTTTGATTTGAACAGCATTGTGTTATGTAGTCTTCTGAGGCGCGGCGACGGCCTAGTCAAGATGTCTGCCTGGTGCCGGCGGGCTGCCAGGGGCTTTCAGACCAGAGGCTTGTTGCTGCTCTCTTTTTACTGTGCGGTGCGGTCGGGTAACTCAACCCCAGGAACAGACAGGGCCTAATAACAGAGACTGTACAGTAGCACCTAATGTAACGTTACCAACACACACTCTCCTCTCCTTTCCATACCTCTCCTCTCCTCTATCCTCTCCTCTCCTCTCCTCTCCCATCCTCTCCTCTCCTCCTACCTCTCCTCTCCTCTCCACTCCTCTCACCTCTCTCTTCTCCCTCCCTACCTCTCCTCTCCATACGTCTCCTCTCCTCTCCTCTCCCTGCTCTCCTCTCCCTCCATACCTCTCTCCTCTCCTTCCCTCCTCAACTCTCCCTACTTCTCCTAACCTCTCCTCTCCTCCTCCCAACCTCTCCTCTCCCCCTCCATACCTCTCCTCTCCCTAACCCCTCCTCTCCTCTCCTACCTCCTCTCCCTACCTCACCTCTCCTCTCCCTCTCTACCTCTCCTCCTCTCCCTACCCCTCTCCATCCTCTCCTCTCCCTCCCTCCCTCCTCCTCTCCTCTCCTCTCCTCTCCTCTCCTCTCCTCTCCCTCCTCTCTCCTCTCCTCTCCCTCCCTCCCTCTCCTCCTCTCCTCTCCTCTCTCCACCTCTCCTCTCCTCTCCTCTCCTCTCCTCTCCTCTCCTCTCCTCTCCTCTCCTCTCCAACCTCTCCTCTCCCTCCCTCTCCTCTCCATACTCCTCCTCTCCTCCCTCTCCTCTCCATACCTCTCCTCTCCTCTCCTCTCCTCTCCTCTCCTCTCCTCTCCTCTCCTCCTCTCCTCTCCTCTCCTCTCCTCTCCTCTACCCCTCCTCTCCTCTCCTCTCCTCTCCTCTCCTCTCCCTCCCTCCTCTCCTCCTCCTCTCCTCTCCTCTCCTCTCTCTCTCCTCTCCTCTCCTCTCCTCTCCTCTCCTCTCCTCTCCTCTCCTCTCCTCTCCTCTCCTCTCCTCTCCTACCTCCTCCTCTCTCCTCTCCCTCTCTCCTCTCCTCCTCCTCTCCACACCAGATCCAGATGTCTTGGTGATATTTTGCCATCTACAGTCTGTCTGGATAAATATAGCCCCTGTCAGAGATTGTTAAGCATTCCTCCTCCCCCATAATGTCTTCCCATAATTAGATTGTTAAAGTTCCTGTAACGGTTTTCTTCGGGTGAAGTAGAATCGGACCAGAATGCAGCGTGGTTAGTTCGATACATCTTTAATGAAGACAAAAACACAAACTATACAAAAACAATTACACGTAACGTGAAAACCGAAACAGCCTATCTTGTGCAAACAAACACAGAGACATGAACATCAGGACACTAAGGACAATCACCCACGAAACACTCAAAGAATATGGCTGCCTAAATATGGTTCCCAATCAGAGACAACGATAATCACCTGACTCTGATTGAGAACCGCCTCAGGCAGCCAAAGACTATGCTAGACACCCCACAAAACCCCAAGACAAAAACGCACCACAAAAACCCATGTCACACCCTGGCCTGACCAAATACATGAAGACAAACATAATATACTTCGACCAGGGCGTGACAGTTCCTGTGTAACATCTGAAGGGAGAGTGGCTCTGCTTCAGCAATACAATAGGACGGTCGCTACTGGATACTGAGACACAGGAGCTTTCAGCCCCCATGCAACTGGTGTTACACACACATGCACATACACACACACACACACACACGTGCAACTGGTGTTACACGCACATGCACATACATACACACACACCGCGCAACTGGTGTTACACACACACACACACAAACACACACACACACCCGCGCAACTGGTGTTACAAACACACACACGCAACTGGTGTTACACACACGTGCAACTGGTGTTACACGCACATGCACATACATACACACACACACGCACAACTGGTGTTACACGCACATGCACACACCCCCGAACAGACATCAAAACATTCACAAGCACATCCACGATCCACACTTTCAAAACACACATACATTTGATAAAATGTCAGTTCAGGCGAGATGTTTGAACGTACGTTCTCTTACTCAGTTTAGGAGCTGTCTGGCTTTTACACCCTGAACTGACGAGGTCGGACTCCGAGAGGAAAGGTCCGGACGAGGCCAGACTCCTGGAGAAAAGGTCCTCAGACTAGAGGAAGGGTCAGAGGCCAGACCTAGAGGAAGGGTCCTGACGAGGCCAGACTCCTAGAGGAAGGGTCCTGACGAGGCCAGACTCCTAGAGGAAGGGTCCTGACGAGGCCAGACTCCTAGAGGAAGGGTCCTGACGAGGCCAGACTCCTAGAGGAAGGGTCCTGACGAGGCCAGACTCCTAGAGGAAGGGTCCTGACGAGGTCAGACTCCTAGAGGAAGGGTCCTGACGAGGCCAGACTCCTAGAGGAAGGGTCCTGACGAGGCCAGACTCCTAGAGGAAGGGTCCTGACGAGGCCAGACTCCTAGAGGAAGGGTCCTGACGAGGTCAGGCTCCTAGAGGAAGGGTCCTGACGAGGTCAGACTCCTAGAGGAAGGGTCCTGACGAGGTCAGACTCCTAGAGGAAGGGTCCTGACGAGGCCAGACTCCTAGAGGAAGGGTCCTGACGAGGCCAGACTCCTAGAGGAAGGGTCCTGACGAGGCCAGACTCCTAGAGGAAGGGTTCTGATGCCCACTGCCATGTAGTGAGGATGGTGGGAAACAGAGAGAGACACCCTGAACTGACCCATAGGGGTAGTGCTCAGGACCCATAGGGTAGTGCACTACCTTAGACCAGGACCCATAAGGGTAGTGCACTACCTTAGACCAGGACCCATAGGGGTAGTGCACTACTTTAGACCAGGGCCCA